>NW_025978722.1:0-6392 GCF_021869965.1 Rhincodon typus | reverse complement strand
TCTAGGCCCGAAACGTCAGCCTCTCTGCTCCTATGATGCTGCTTGGCCTGCTGTGTTCATCCAGCCCTGCACCTTGTTGTCTAGCATTCAGGGGACCTGGGTTCGAATCCTGTCATGGCAGATTGTTGAATTTGAATTCACAAAAAAAGTCTGAACTAAGAGTCTAATAATGACTGTGAGTCAATTATTGGAAAAATCCCATCTCGTTCAACTAACGTCCTTTAGGGAAAGAAACTTCCATCCTCACCTGATCTGGCCTACATGTGACTTCAGACCCATAGCAATGTGACTGATTCTTAACTGGCCTCTGGGCAATAAATGCTGGCTAGGTAGTGATGCCCTTATCCCATGAACGAAACCTCAAAGAGCACATCAATACTGCGAGGGAAAAAGCTTCACTTGAAGAACAACAACATGTGGATGGACTACTTCAGTGTTTCCTCATGGAACTAACAATGGTGTTTAGCTTTAATAGTGGAATGGAAGGTGTGTAACTAAATTGCGGTTCTCATATATTGCTGCAGTTACATCACTGCAAGTTCCTTCAGCCAGATCGATTGAATCTCTGATCTAATGGAAACCAATAGGGGTTAAGCAAATCATCAACTTTACCTTAAGTATTTCTCTAACTGGTTGTAAATTTTCATTATCCACCCTTCAACACAGATGGATAATTATTGGCAAAGGATGGGAGAAAATAAACAGCACGTGGTACAGTAAATGCTGCAAAATGAAGTAATCTAAGTAACAGAGATAGTAGGAACTGCAGATGCTGGACAATCTGAGATAACAAGGTGTAGAGCTAGATGAACACAGCAGGCCAAGCAGCATCAGAGGAGCAGGAAGGCTGACGTTTCGGGTCTGGACCCTTCTTCAGAAAAAATCTAAGTAACACATTTGAATATGTAAGTAATTGTTAATCAATGTTTATGACAAGGGGAAAACACTGTGGAAGCAGGCCATTCAGCCCATCAAATTCACACCATTCCTCAGAAGAGGATTACCGTTTGGGGAGGCAATAGCCCAGTGGTATTATCACTGGACTGTTAATCCAAAGACCCAGATAATATTCTGTGACCCAGGTTCAAATCCTGTCACTGCAGATGGTGGAATTTGAATTCAATAAATATCTAGAATTAACAATCTAATGATGACTGTGAATCCATTGCCAATTGTTAGGAAAACCTATCTGGTTCACTAATGTCCTTTAGGGATGAAACTGCTGTCCTTACCTGGTCTGGCCTACATGTGACTCCAGACCCACAGCAATATGGTTGACTATTAACTGCCCTCTGGGCAATTAGGGATGGGCAATAAATGCTGCCTGGCCAGCGACTCCCTCATCCCATGAAGGAATAGAGAAAATAAATGAACATCCCACCCACCTATTCTATAACTCTGCATTTCTCGTGGCCAATCCACCCTGACCCGCACTTTGGACTGTTGGAGGAAACTGGAGCACACAGAGGAAACCCACACAGACACAGGGAGAATGTGCAAACTCCACACAGACAGTCACCTGAGGGTGGAATTGAACCCAGGTCCCTGGTGCTGTGATGCAGCAGTGCTAACCACTGAGCCACCATACCACCCAAAGTTGTATAATCTGCCTTGATAATATTGAATGACAGAAGTGTCTTGAGGAGCCAAATGACCTACTCCTGCTCTTTCTATGTTTCTATATCTATGTTTCTAAAAGGAATTATATCAGTGCTTTTATTGATGGATGTTATGTACAATGAGAACAGGAATGATTGGCTGAATGGTTTTGTTCTATTTTGTATGATTTTACAACTCTATGGGGTTTCCACCTGGTATCAGCGTATACCTTTAACATCATAAAATTAAGCCCCTTATTGAGCCATATAATAATTGGATTATACATTTCAGACCATCACATATACCCAATGCCTCATCTGTGAAGAAAGGCTTACTTAATTATTTTCCCTAATCTTTTCTAAACCCTTTTCACTTCCTCAAGTATCATCCACATAAACCATTCTGTATTCAACTTGCAGTGCAGTTTCTAGCAGATCTTTCCACATCCTAACAATCCTTCACATCAGGAAAACAAAATGTTTCACTCTCCTTCTGTTCAAAACATTTGTGTCAGTTCTTATCGGAAACAGTCTGATCAAGACCAACTTTTCAAGCTTTCTGTTGCAGAGAAAGAGCTCGAGGTGACACCAGAGGAAAGAAAGGGATAAAATATTGGTGCATTTGGCTAAGAAAGCAGACTACAACAAGGGATGAAAGCTGGGTACAATTCTACTAAAAGGAATCAGAATTTTGATAACAGCAGAAGTTGGGAAGATTCGATGATATCAGCAACATCAGAAAGGGAAGATTAGCAATTTATCATTCCAGAAAATGTTAGCAAATAAAAGTATCTGTATACGGCAGAACGCCAAGATATTGTAAAGCATTTTAGTGTCAAGGGACTGCTTTCAAATCATCGTCTCTGCTAAAATGTAGGGAATGGAATAACTAATATGTGCACAGGAAGGGCCCATGCAAGGCAATATAATAAATAACCAGCTCCATATAGGTTTCAGTGATGCTGGTTGAAGGAGAAACGTGTACCAGGACACAGCACTTTAACCATACCCAGATTATTGTTGCTTTCGACTAAGAGGATGCTCAGGTTTAACATCTTATCACAGCTCAGAGTACGCAGCACAATGCTGGAAATAATCCCACCCTGTACTTTATGCTCAGGATGCTGGAGTGGGATTTTAGTCCAGAACAAACTGAAACAAAGGTGACAGGCCAAACCAAGTGAGAATGTGTGTAGCTTGAACAGTGACATTGAGAGATCTGAGGATGATCGACCTGTTACAGAGCTTGGGAATGCAGGGAGATGCAGGCAATTTTGGCACTGTTTTAAAATGAAGAAAGATCATTTTAAATTTGAGATATTCAGAAGTAGAGTTCAGATAGTTCAACAAGGATGGGGCAAGGGGTAATGGGGCAATGGTTTTGGTGAACCACTAGATTTTATGGAAAATAAGTGATCAGGGAAATGAAGATTGAACAGTCATGTGTGGAGGGAATGCCACGCAAGCAAGAAGCTCAGTTCCATCAGACTGAGATAGGGCTGGAGGAAGACATGATTTGGAAGGTAGCAGTGTGCAGAGTTTATAAGGGAAAGAAATGAGACGGAGTGAATACTTCTGCAGGAGTTGGGAGGTCATGTTGCAGCTGTACAGGACATTGGTGATGCTACTTTTGGAGCACTGTGTTCAGTTGTGGACTACCTGCTTTCAGAATGATGTTATGAAACTTGAAAGTACGCAGTAAAGACTTACAAGGATGTTGCCAGGGTTGGAGGTTTTGAGCTACGGGCAGAAGGTGAACAGGCTGAGGCTGTTTTCCATGGAGTGTAAGAAGCAGGACGGTGACCTTATAGAGGTTTATAAAATCATGAGGGGCATTGATAGAGTGAATAGCCGGGGTGTGTTTCCTGGGTGGGGGAGTTCAAAGCTAGAGGGCATAGATTTAAGGTGAGAGGGAAAAGATACAAAAGGGGCCCGAGGGCAATGTTTTCAAACAGAGGGTGGTGCATGTACAGAATAAGCTGCCAGAGGGAATGGTGGAGTCTGGCACAATTACAACGTTAAAAAGCGTCTGGATGGGTACGTGACTAGGAAGGGTTTGGAGGGATATGGGCCAAATGCTGGCAAATGGGGCTAGATTAATTTAGGATATCTGGTCAGCATGGACGAGTTGGACTGAAGGATCTGCTTCTATTTGTAAATCTATGACTGTATGACTCTATAAGTATGTGGAGAATATTTACAGGGCAAATTTTACATTAGGAACATATTTAGATGCATCATCTGACCTCAATGAGTTAAATGGTTGATATTTATCAATTTTTTACAACCTGCAATCTGTTATCAAGGAAATTGAATTTTAAAATTGACATTTTCCGTCACTGAGTCTGTGTAGTTCAGCCAGGACAAAGGGTGCTGTGTGAATTGGACACAGTATGGGTTGTGGATCAGCTGACCTGTTGCATGCGAATTGTTTGGAGAAATTACAGGGAGACACAGTTAGGTGGGGAAACTGAAAAAGCTGGGTATGGTCTCCTTAGTGGAGAGAGATTAAGAGAATATTTAATTGACGCATTCAAAATTATGAAGTTTTTTTTATTCTTCCATGAAATATGGGTATCACAGCCAAGGCCAGCATTTGCTGCCCATCCATATTGTCCTTGATCTAAATGATTGGCTTTCTGGACCAGACTAAGAATCGTGTTAAGAGTCGAAAACATTGATGTGGGCCTGGAGTCACGTGTCGACCAAACTGGGTAAGGATGACAGATTTTCTTCCTTGCAGGACATTAGTGAAACAGCTGTTTTCTTTTAACAAATGCTCATAGTTTCAAGTACACCATTACTGAGACTGGCTTTATATTCCAGACTGTCAACTAGTTTTAATTTCTACTGGTTGTCGCAGTGGGATTTGTGTCCACCTTCCATAAGACCATGAGAAATAGAAACTGGAGTAGGCCATTCATCCCCTCAGGCCTCCTCCACAATTCAAGAGGATCGTGGTGGATCCAATATTCCTCACATCCATTTTCCTGACCTTTCCCGGTAACGTGTGATTCCCGGACTGATCCAGAATCTATCTATCTGAGAGTTAAATGTATACATGACCTCTGCCCCCACAGCTCTCTGTGACAGGACGTCCCAGGACTCACAACCCGCTGAGAGAACAAATTCCTCCTCATCTCAGTCTTAAATTTGCAACCCTGTAATCTGAGAATATGCCCTCTGGTCCTAGATTCTCCCATAAGGGGAAATATCCTCTCAATGTTTACCCTGTCAAACCCGTTAAAAATCCTAAATGTTTCAATGAGATCGCTTCTCATTCTTCTAAAGTTCAGTGAATAGAATCCCAACCTGTTTAGTCTTTACTCATAAGACAAATCCTCACCAGAGCTTTTTTCTTGACTTTCTTAGCTCAATGACATGATCAATGAGCCACCAAGAATGAAAAACGACTCCAGTGTCAGAGGTTTTGATAGCCAACAACAGAGTGATGCAACAGAAGAATACTGCACCATTATTCACATTTTTATGGATTTTGATGTTCCCTGATACTATATTTATGATCTTACTGAATTGTGGAACAGGTTTGAAAGGCTAAAAAGTCTACTTCTGTTCCCATATAGTCGAAGGACGCAAATTCAAAATGATAATCAAGGAATCAAAGGAGGCATGAGGGAAATGTGTTTGTTTTGGTTTTAATACACAATGCACTGACTGAAAGAGCAGCAGAAGAAAGTGCAATAATGATTGAAAAGAGAAGGCAGATTGGGCCAAATTTTTCTTCGCTCCTTCCTTTTGTGACAAAGGAGCTGCACGTTTCTGGCAGGAGAACACAATCAGGGCTCCTTCAGAAATGTGCACCTGCACTTCCATTGTAGCAGATCCCTCATAACGTCACATAGGAAAGTCGGGGGACACTCAAATGTGCATCTTTTTTCACAGCAGTCGGTGGCCATACTGTGAAATCCAGCATCACAGACATCATAGCAGCTGCTGCCAAAGGGCATTTTCATCCAGTTGGTTGAGGTTAGAGAGCTGGGAGGAGAGGATGCCAGTTGGATAGGATGCCATGTGGGTACAGAGTAGGGCACCAGCAGGTAAAATGCCAGGCAGAGACAGGGTAGAATACCAGCAGGTAATTGTGGTGCAACATTGAAGGGCCAAATGGTCTACTCCTGCACCTATATTTTATGCTTCTATGATGCCAGGTGGGTATTGTGCCAAGTGGGCAGAGGATGGGGTACCAGGAGTAAGGTACAGGTGTGGAAGATGCAAGTAGCTAGACAGGGTGCCAAGATGCAAGGAAGTGGAACCAGCAAATAGCTTCACCAGAGATAACAAGGTGTAGAGCTGGATGAACACAGCAGGCCAAGCAGCATCAGAGGAGCAGGAAAGCTGACGTTTCGAGCCGAGACCCTTTTTCAGTGGCAGGCAACGGGAAGCTTGGGATCTTTTTTGCAGGCAGAACCTAGATGTTCTGCAAAGCAGTCCCCTGTCTATGTTTCGCTTCCCCAATATAGAGGAGACTACGTTGTGAGCAGCAAATGGAGTAGACTAGATTGTGTGAAGAGCAGGTGAACTGCTGCTTCACCTGGAAGGTATATTTGGGTCCTTGGATACTGAGGTGGGGAGGAGGTAAATGGGCAGGTATTACACCTACGGTGTTGCAGGGGAATGTCCCGTGAGGCTTTGAGGGCGTGTTAGGAGTCAAGGAAGAGTGGAACACTCTTGGGGAATATGGATTGGAAGCAGCTGTTAGAGGGTAAATCCACATTTGATATGTGGCAGGCTTTTAAAGAGGTTGATTAGAGTGCAGGACAGACATGTCCCTGT
>NW_025978721.1:0-6392 GCF_021869965.1 Rhincodon typus | reverse complement strand
AAAATAACAAGACTAACACCTTTTGAATTATGCAAGGTCAAACCAGACAAACACTCTAATCTTATTAATATAACCATTAACACTCAACAATAACCGGTACCATTTAGCACATGTTTAAACCATCTCCGATCTCCTGCAAAACAGTTTTTGCACAATATCTACTGCTTAACACTGAAGCATTAGAATGTGAAAGAATGTTTGAATTCTGTATAAAATGGCCGCGTTTGAGGTATGATTTTGGGATTCTATTTTGCCTTACATCGTGCTGCTGTGAATGTACAATAAAGAGGCTATTTTCGCCACTCACTGATCCTGGTCGTCTGGTTCTTGAAACACGATCTCACACTTCGTAATCGTCAGTCTTGTCAGGTACAGAAACCCAGTTTGTGTTTTGTGTTAACCTGAATTAATCAGACAAGAAAGAAGTTTTAACTTCCATGACTACTCAGTGTCTCCTGGGTGAGTATCCATTCACTCAACAAACCGGGAAGTTAATTTCTCCTACAAGTTTTCCACACAGAGAAAGGATTTTGCACCGGGGAAATGTAAAAAGAATTGCTGGATCAAATTGTTGCCAGCAGGTGGTAATTCCAAATGGTACATGATGAACACTGCCAACAAAATTAATTGCGTTGGACTGGTAAATTCAGAGTTTATCATTTAATAAACTCACTTGAAATTTGCTGCACCATTAACCACACAACGGCTCAAAATACACAAACAGGAAGGGAGACGACCTGGCCTGAGTGCGAGAGAGTGAATGAGTGGGAGAATTTGTGCACACGCGCACGTGTGGGAACGCTGCAAATGGGGTGAGATGGTCAGCAAAGCGGTAAGGGCAATGAGATTCTGCAAAGGGAAGGAAAGAGGATGAAATAGGAGTTGCAAAGGGAGAGAGCAGTTTTAAAACGTTTCAACAAAATACTGAAGTAACTCAGAACCAGGAAAACCAAGGCAATGAATTTCCTGCAAATGCACCTAGCTCAAGACGACAGCAGTTCAACAGCTGCTTGATGGGGCAAATAGATTGGTTACCATTTTAGTGGGTTCCATATCAATTGGATAATTCAATACTGTAAATTTTTATTTATAAGGATTTCTATATGCATGTTATAACTTCACACACAATGTAAATTTTTTGAGATACAGTGACTGTGTTCAAGTCAAAAATGCATTTCTTGAGGTGTGACCGAACCAGTACACAGTGTGTCTTGAGTGATGTCGTGTTAAAAAATAAATTTGCTGCTAAATTATGCTACAAAAAAAGTAACCCCATAATATATAACATGCTGTTGGAAGGAAAATTCAGCTGAAGTATTTGGCAACTCCAGCATAGCATCAATGAATCACAGACAAAAATGCAGCCCACGAAAACACTTGAGCAACAGATAGATTTTACACAACAGAAAGGATGGAAAATAAAAAAAAAAAGTGCGTTACGTGGAGGATTATTTAGTGTCATTGGGAGGTTTATATTGAATTTTCAATGAAGCGTCAGAACTGTTAGTGCAATGTCTCATCTGTCTTGCACCAAGCAGCAAAAAAAGTTTTGTCTAATTGCAACGTGTTGAGAAATTTAAAATTAGGTCCAATGAAAAACAATCATTTTCAAGTTTGTGAATGTGATACATTATAAATCACAGATACGAGAGGGATTGCATTCATCTAGCTCGAGTGTGCAGAAGACGACCATATGCAAACTACACAAGTCTGCATGGATAGAAGTGTAATTTATCATTAGAATTACCCACACCAACTTTTTTGGGTCCATTAAGAATGAAGTTTAACACACACACACACAGAGAAAGGGGAACCTCGATATGGATTGTATGGAAGGTGATAACATACACCAAAATAACTTCCTGTCCATCCTGATTGAAAGTCTAGTTTGCTGACAGAAAATAAATTGCTTCAGTCTTCAAAACTGCAAAACTACAAATTCACCTTCCCACTTCTTGTCCTAGTATGAAGTAAAAAAGAGGAACAAAAGAAAGACAACTTTATAAAAGTTTTTTAAAATCCAAAATAATCAGACGTGCTGACTTTCCTATCAACAGAATGTACGTACTGAACTGAAATAAATGAAAGTTGAAAAATATATCTATGATGACAGGATACACAACAGAGAGCTGTTGGATATGACATTAGTTACCAAAAAGAAAACCAGAACAATGAACACCAACAGCGAACAATAAGATATGACACTGGGTCAGTCTGATAGATAAGTGACTCCTGCGTGAGTACGAACAGATTTAATACTTTCCAATTCAGGCTAGGTTGGGTTTTAAAAATCATGCTGCAGTCGTTATCAGATTACAGATTGTTCCACTTGGCTTGGAGATGTTCATAATTAGTAATTAGACCACATGACCATGAAATTTAGGAGGAGGCAGCCAATCAGCCCATCGAGACCAGTTGCTTGAATCAGAGGCTGAGAGTTCCAGACAGCTTTATTGAGATGGGTCTTTAAGATCTGGACATTTTTCTTTCTTCAGATCTGGACATTTTTTCTTCCCTTTTGGCTCTGTTTCTGATATTTCTGTTGTCTTTTTAATTCTGGTTTTTGTAACCAAGATGGCAGTGGAGAATGGCGACTTTGTACACTTTTTAATGGACTCCTGTATTCCTATACTTGAGAACACATGACAATAAAATCTAAGTCTAATTCTAATCATGACTGATCTGAAAATCCTCAACTCCACTTTGTTCTCTTTATCCATAACACTCTATTCCTTTACTGCTTAAAAATCTGTCCATCTCAGCCTTAAAAATACTCAATGATCCAGCACTTACAACTCTCAGTGGTAAGGAATTCCATAGATTCATTACCCTCAGAAAATAAATTCATCCTGATATGTCTCTTCAATGAGCAATCCTTTCGTCTGAAATCAGGTCTTTGGTCTTAGACTCTCCAACAAGGGCAAACAACTTTTCTGCATTTATCCTGTCAAGACCCGAAGAATCTTATTTGTTTCTGTATGGTTATCTCTCATTCTTCTAAATTCCAATGAATACAGGCTCAATCTCTTCTTATAAGTCAGTCCCCCCATTTCCAGGGTAAATGAACCTTCTCTAATGGATTGCCTCCAAGGCTCGTACATCTTTCCTGAAAGAAGGCGAGTAAAACTGTTCACAATATTCCTCAAAGAATTCGAAGGAATTTGTTCAGCATGATTTCCCCTTCATGAAGTCATGCTGACCATGTCTTTCTGAATGCTCTGCAATTACATCCCTTATCATAGACTCTTAACCTGTGTTAAGCTAACAGACCTATTTTTGTTTCCTTCCTTTTTTAAATTAAAGGAGCTACTTTGGTTATTTTCAAATCCTCCAAGACATTTTCAGAAAAAAGGATTCTTAGAAATTAGCACCAGTGTATCAATCATCTCTGCAGCTGCTACTTTTCATCATAGGATACAACCCATCATGTGGAGAGGACTTTGGAGATCTTTAGCCCCATTAGTTATTTATTTGTTTTGCTCCATTTCTGCCTTGGATAATGTAGTATTTTTGGAATGCTATTAGTATCTTCTACTGTAAAAGACTAAGGTAAAATGGTTATTATTAGATTCCTCTGCCATTTCCTACTAACCCATTATTATTTCCTTAGCCTTAACATTGGTTAACATTGGCCTCTCTTTTCCTTCTGATATATTTAAAACAGCTCTTGCTGTCAGTTTTGATATTACTTGCAAGTTTATTCTCAAAGTTTATCTACTCCTTCTGCATTGCTGGTTTTGGTCATCAGTTATCTCAGATTCTCCAGCATCTGCAGTTCCACCTATCTTTGGTCATCAGTTGTTGGTTTTAAAAACTTTCTCAATCCTCTGCCCTTTCAGTAATCTTTGCCACAATGTATTTTTTTTTTAACTTCTGAAAGAATTGATGAGAAGAGGTGTCAGCAAGCACTTTCTGCAGTGCGAAAATAGAAAAAAGTACCCCACAATATAAAGAGCAATAACAGGTGGAAGAGGCTTGGAACTGATATTTTCTGGATGCTCAAGATGCTAAACTCAGGAGGGATGAGAGCTAAAGCAAATTAGAATTGCTAACTGTGAGCATGATTGAAATCATTGATCTGGAGGCTGTTAATGGTAGGAAAAAGTAGCAACAAGACAACAAAAGGTCTGGAAAAGTAAGGGTTCAGAAAATAAAGCCAAGTCAGCTGACAATTCTGCTAATGAGGAAAAGCAAAAGAGCGTGCAATGGAAGCAATAGAGATGGAGAATAAGAGCTGGGGTTTAGGATACCAGAAGTAGATTGTAACAAGGCAATTGAAACACTTGAGAAATGATTTTGAATTCAGTGTGCAGAGGACAGAGGTATCAGAGAGGTTGGGAAAGACTAAAATAGTAAGCAAGCAGGGCTCAGCATGGGCTGGGATCAGGGTCTCCGACTGTGATTAAATATATGCCTGGAAGTTTCATTACATGATTTGCCCACACATTTCAGACCATAAGACCATCAGACAGAGGAGCATAAATTAGGCCATTCAGCCCATCGAGCCTGCTCCACCATTCAATCATGGCTGATAAGTTCCTCAACCCTGTTCTCCTGCTTTCTCCCCGTAACCCTTGATCTCCTTGATAATCAGGAACCTATCTATATCAGTCTTAAATGTACTCAATGACCTGGCCTCCACAGGCATTGAATTCCATAGATTCAACAATCTGGCTGAAGAAGTTTCTCCTTATCTCCATTCTAAAAGGTCTTACCTTTACTCTACGGCTGTGCCCTCGGGTCTTCGCCTCTGCTACCAATGGAAGCGTCTTCCCAACGTCATCTTTGTTCAGGCCATTCAGTATTCAGAAAGTTTCCATTAGATCCCCACTCATCCTTCTAAACTCCAGTGAGTATCGTCCCAGTGTCCTCAAACATTCCTCATATGTTAAGCTTTCCATTCCTGGGACCATTCTCGTGAACCTCCTCTGAACCCGCTCCAGGACCAGTACATCTTTCCGGAGATATGGGGCCCAAAACTGCACGCAATCCAGCAAATGTGGCCTGACTAGAGCCTTATCAAGCCTCAGTAGTACATCCCTGCTTTTCTGTTCAAGTCCTTTCAAAATAAATGCCAATATTGCATTTGCCTTCCTGACTACTAACTCAACCTGCAAGTTTACCTTGAGAGAATCCTGGACTAGAACTCCCAAGTCTCTTTGCACTTCAGACTTCAGAATTTTCTCCCCATTTAGAAAATAGTCCATGCTTTTGTTCTTCTTACCAAAGTGCATGACCTCAAACATTCCCACGTTGCACTCCATCTGCTGTTTCTTTGCCCACTCTCCTAACCTGTCCAAATCCTTCTGCAGCCTTGCCACCTCTTCAACTCTACCTGTCCCTCCACCTATCTTTGTATCTTCTGCAAACTTAGCCAGAATGCCACGGTTCCTTCATCTACATCATTACAGCTATTAGTTGGCTATCACAACCATCCTTCTGAGGTACTCCATTCTATCCCAATTGGTAACCAAAAGGACTCATTGGATAATGCTCAAACTGACAGCCAAACATCCATTTTTCCGACTTTCAGTGCCTTTTCTGACAAAACAGAAACATTTTTTAAAAATGACAAAAAGAACTTCAACGTTCCTGTGACTTTCCCCAGAATTGCACATTGCATTGTCATGGGTATTGATCTTCAATTCCTTATGATTGCAGACCAATCCTGGAGAATTAGCAACCCCAGTCAGGATGGACACCAAGTTTTTAGACCACTGGGGTTTGAGTTGGGTCAAGCTCAGGAGGCCACCAGTGAAAGTATTCGAGGCAGCAAAGCCTGAGGCAACACAGCTGGATAAGCAGTTGTTTGATGAGGATGAAACTTCAAATTGTATCCATTATCTTTCAATAAAATGGGGTCCCAGAATTCTGCACCAATTGGTGTAACCTGTGTAAACAGAAAGAACCAGTGGATTTAAGGGGTAAAAATTATGGAGTTTTTACAAGGCTAGCCAAATAAGTCAAATTCAGTTATCTCAACATTTGAATCTATAGTTTGATGTCAAAAGAGCAACCTGACAGAATTACTTGTCGAATTGAACGTACTGACAGAAAGCAAAGGCTAAAGTTTATACGTAAACACTGACCCCGAGACTACTTGACTGGTGGAAAGGCTCAGTTATTTTTTGATTCCGAACTTTATGAACAATTCAAAACAAGATCACCGACTGGAATCTAATTGAAAAGTTCTTGCATTACTGCGCCCAGATTTTAATTGCTTCATAATTGAAGGTCGCACCTTCAGTTCGAACCCCAAGCTCCAGAAAAACCTAACATTTTGACCAAGCTTTTGTTCATCTAATACCTCATATGACCAGGAATCATACTTTGTTTTATTATGCTGATAAGCGCCTCGGAATCTTGAGTTTTGTTGCATTTCAGACACTATA
>NW_025978720.1:0-6392 GCF_021869965.1 Rhincodon typus | reverse complement strand
TAGTTAAACAAGGAAGTAGTTTTTCACTCTCACACTGGACCAAGTAGGCCCCAGGGTTTCCTGCACTTGAAGAGGATGATGGCACAAGTCAGGAGTGTGATGGAATACTCTCCACTTGCCTGGATGGGGGCAGCTCCAACAACACTCAAGAAGCTTGACACCATTCGGGACAAAGCAGCCGCTTGATTGGTACCACATCCACGAACATCCACTCCCACCACCACCATCGCTCAGTGGCAGCAGTGTGTACTATCTACAAGATGCCCTGCAGAAACTCACCAAAGATTTTCAGACAGCACCTTCCAAACCCACAACCACTTCCATCTAGAAGGACAACAGCAGCAAGGGAACACCATCACCTGCAAGTTCCCCTCTGAACCTTTCACCATCCTGACTTGGAAATATGTCGCTGTTCCTTCACTGTTGCTGGGTCAAAATCCTGGAATTCCCTCCCTTATGGCATTGTGGGTCAACCCACAGCAGGTGGACTGCAACGGGGTTTAAGGAGGCAGCTCATCGCCACCTTCTCAAGGGGTGGGCAACTAATGTCACAATGTCAACATCTCTTGAATGAATGAAAAAAAAGCCCACAAAAAGAACCAAAGAGTTGTAGATGCTGGAAATCCGAAAGAAAAGCAGAAATTGCTGGGAAAACTCAGCAGGTCTGGCAGCATCTGTGGAGAGAAATCAGAGTTAATGAAGAACTTCTCCAGTTCTGAAGAAGGGTCACTGGACCTGAAACAATAACTCTGTTTTCTCTCTCCACAGATGCTGCCGGACCTGCTGCGTTTTCCCAGCAATTTCTGACTTTATGACCGAAAAGAATAATGGCCTCTTGCGAAGGGAGCCTTCCCAGTTAGATGGGAGAGTCACCCGCCCTTAGTGAACAGGTGAGGACTGGGGGGAAGGATTTTAGTTGAGCCTGGCTGACGTTTTTGAATTGATGTTCAAATAACTTCAGTTTAATGACGTAACTAATTCAGCTCCCTCTCTTCCCTTCCCCTGGTTTAATTACACACCCAGTTCAGTGCCCACTCCCAGTTCAGTCTGCTCTCCTCCCTCCCCAGATGTAAGCCCGCAAGACCCTGGGAAGGTCCAATACAGTGCAGCTTCCCGTCCATCTGAGGTTTATTCTCTCTCCCACTGCAGCAGTTAGAGCTCCAGGCCGCTTTGTTTAACGCAAACCTCAAACAGAAGCAACACCTCCGCTTGAAGTCACCACAGGTCGCTACCTTCCCCAGCTCCGTCCGTGAAGAGGTAACGTCCATCACTTTGAATCTCTTCTTCCATTCTTTCCCATGCTTCAGTTTTTGTGTGTCAACAGGGAGAAAAGGGTCAGCCTTGGCAACTGGGTCATTTCCCTTCATTGCTCACCCAGTGACAGCACCAAGTACTTATAGAGTCACACAGCCATTGAGTTATACAGCACGGAAACAGGCCCTTCAGCCCAACTCCTCCATGCTAACCAGGTTTCCTAAACTCAACTAGTTCCATTTGCCTGAGTTTGGTCTATAGCCCTCTAAACCTTTCCTATCTGTCCATCGGTCCAAATGTCTTTTAGACAGTGTAACTGTAGCTGCCTCTCCATTCCCTCTGGCAGCTTGTTCTGTGCTCAGCACCACCCTCTTGTGTGAAAAAGTTGCCCCTTATGTCCTTTTTACATCTTTCCTCTCTCACCTTAAACCTATGCCCTCTAGTTTTGGACTCCCCCACCCAGGGGAAGAGCCCTTGACTTTTCACCCTATCCATGCTCCTCATGATTTTACCAACATTTATAAGGTCAGCCCTCAGCCTCCGACATTCCAGGGAAAATAGCCCCAGCCTATTCAACATCAAGTACAGTGAAGGGAGACTTTGGGAACAATGTCAACTATTCTTTGTCCAAGAATTTGTCAAAACCCCAGCCTCAGATATTTCTCAGGGGTTTAGTGGTGTACATGAAACATTTTCAAGATTCCAATCCAAGCCATGCAGAGACCTGGAAGGTTACAGGTTCAGTTATTGTGATCTTCATGTCTTCATTACCACTGGATTCAATCATTCCAGTTTAATTCAGTTTAAACCAAATCTCTGCTGCCTTTGTCTGAACACACATCAAATCTTATTCCCCTCTGCATGTTGACCTACATTGGCTCCCAGTTAATGTCTTGATTTTAAAATATAAATCCTTATTTTCAAATCTATTTGAAGTTTTTCTCCTTCCTGTCTCTGTAACTCGCAGCACAATTATCCTCTGTATTAATCTGTGTTCCTCTAACTCTAGCCTTTACTACATCCCCAGTTTTAATCATTGCGTCACTGGGGCACAGCTATCGGGCACTGAGGCAACTAACTCTAGAATTACACTCACTCCCTTAAAACCCATTTCTTTGGGCAAGACTTCAGGTCATAGAATCCCTGCAGTGTGGGAACAGGCCAAAGACCCATCAAGTCCACACTGACCTTCACGGAGCATCCTACCCATGGCCCCACCCACCCACCCCCAACACTATAACCCTGCATTTCCCAAGCGTAATCCACCTAGCCTGTACATTCCTGGACACTTTGGCATGGCCAATCTACCTAACCTGCACATCTTCAGACTGTGGGAGGAAACCGGAGCACCCGGAGGAAACCCACGCAGACACAGGAAGAATTTGCAAACTCCACACAGACAGTCACCTGAGGGTGGAATCAAACCTGGGTCCCTGGTGCTGTGAGGCAGCAGTGCTAACCACTGAGCCACCGTGCCATCCCAGCATCTTGCCTAATATCACGTAATGTAGACCAGTGCCCTGTTTTCTTTGTAGCTCTCCTGTATTTCATTATGCTAAAAGCGCTATGACAACATAGGTTGTTGTTGGCGGCAGGATGCCATAGAATCATATGAACCAGAACGGGGCCATTCAGCCCAGTGTATTCATGCTGGCTATTTGAAAGAGCGATCCATAGCATGTCACTCCTGTGCTGACTCCTGCTCTCTGTAAATACCCAGCTCCTTTGCATAAGTTCCCGTTGAAGCTGCTTCCTTTAAGGCAGTGAATTCGAGACCACAACATGTCCAACTGCCCTCCAACTCCAATGGCCTTTTTGTCAACCAGTGTAACCTGTGCCCTGTGACTCTCTGCCTCTCCTCCTTTCTGCCAAAGCACTTCACAGATTTGAACAGAATCCCCCCTTAACATCTTTGCTCAAAGAACAATCTCAGCCTCGCCACGGGATTGGAGTCTCTCATCCATGATTCCAGTCTCAGAAATATCTTCTACACTTTGTCTACGGTCTGTACCTCCTTCCTAAAGTGTGGTGCCCAGTACTGCCACTCTATCTGGTGTCCAACACCCCTTCCCTGGGCCCAATGAATCAGAAACAACCAGGGTTCTTTTGTGTTACATACTTCACCCCCTGGTGGAAAACACCTGTCTGTGCTGAGGGGACGCCTCGCCTGGTCTCGCCTTGTCCAGTCTCAGCTTTTCGACATGTATCAATCTAGCTGCTCCGTCAACAGCCCCCAACCAATCTTAGTGCCCCATTCACTTCAATGCAAGAAAAAAACAAGGTGAAATGAACCTTATAAAAAGTGAACAGAAACTTTGTAAAAAGAATACCATTATCCAGGATAATGAGGCACCCTACCCTGCAGTATGCATGAGTATTCCTTTCTAAAGGCCTGTCAAATGATCAATGGTCAAGGGTAAACCACTAGAAAGTCTTAACAAGGAAAGACACTCACCTTACATAACAAGGTGTAGTTTATTGCACGATAGTAGCAGATACAAATAACATTAACTAGTTAGGTCCCGTTACAACCAACAAGGAGCCAGGTCTTTCACGTCTGACTCCAGTGGACCCTCGGGTAATGTTAACTGTTCCTGCCCTGGCGATATGATCGAGGAGGGTGGTATGCGAGCAACTTCAACATTAACTCTTTTAGAACTATCACCTTTTCAACATTTACAAGCCCCATTCGAGAAACCTGGGAACAACATCAAGGCTGACACTTCAGTGCAGTATTGAGGGAATGCCATTCTGTCAGAGGTGTCACCCTTCTGATAAAATGTTAACAGAGCCCCTATTGAGTGGGTGTAATGGATCCCACAACACTATTCAAAGTGGAATGAGGAATGGCACGGTGGCTCAGTGGTTAGTACTGCTGCCTCACAGCACCAGGGACCCAGGTTTGATCCTAGCCTTAATCCCAGCCTCTGGTGACTGTCTATGTGGAGTTTGTATGTTCTCTGTGTGGGTTTCCTCCCACAGTCCAAAGATATGCAAGATAGGTGGATTGCCCAGGGATGTTTGGGGGACTTGGGGGAATAGGTCTGGGTAGGATGCTCTTCAGAGAGGCAGTGTGGACTTGTTGGGCCAAATGGCCTGTTTCCACACTGTAGGGATTCTATGATCTATGTATGTTTCATCAATGTTCTAACCAATATTCATCCCTCATTAGTATCTGTGAGAGCTGGCTGTGCACTATCTCCTAGATTTTTTTTAGAAAAGATTCCAGTTCAGAGTTATTTTATCGGCTGTATAATACATTGGGATGGATATGGGGTTTCCCAGTCTGACACTGACCCTGTTGTTCTCCTGCTCACAGTTTGCAGACTTGAAGCAGCAATTCATCACCATGGTGAGCATCACAAAATGTTATGTGACGCACCTGCAGGGCTTACTGAGGATAAAGCACCAAAAGAATCTGTTCACACTGAGTGTCAGGGCCAGTGTGGGACCAACTGCTTGAGATACACTCCTGTAACAGGAGATTCTAGCTCGGATTGGAGACTTGATTATGCACCTCACCCCCTCAGCTGTGAAAAACATATGTCAAGATTTGATTTTTTATGTTATCCAGAAGTTCACAAACGTCAGAGATGATACCGCACCTTGAGACAGTATGAAGCAAGTTTGGAATAATCTATCTCAGAAGGACACATTCCTCCTTAAGATATCGGGGAGAGAGAGAGCTTCTGCAACTGTATGTGAGCACCTGAAGAGGGGTAAATGTCTTTAGACAGTCACAGAGGAAAGATCAGATTGTTTTGTGCCATTTTCTCCCTCAGCACCTCTCCTTAAGGAGATGACTCGAAGATATAAACAAGTGGAGTAAGAAACCATCGGCAAATCCTGCCCACACCCAGTCACTGCATTCCTTCCCTCTTCCACGTGGATGCTATTCCGAGGTCCTCTTTCAGTGGGTTCAGAAAAGAGTTACACATTCCATAATACCCTTCAAAGACAAACCAGGGAACTGAGCTCTCCAGGCTGACACTCCTCACCTGCACAAACATCAAACATCACAATAAACAGCTCGATTGGCTCTGCTTCGTATTTTTTTGGGGGGGACTGAAATACAGCTGGGCTTTGTGAGGAGGCTATGGCCTAGTGGTATGATAGCTAGATTGCTATTCCAGAGGCCCCAGGTAATGTCTGAGAACCCACGTTCGAATCCCACCATGGCAGATGATGAATTTGAATTCAATAAAAACCGTCTGGAATTAAGAGTCTAATGATGATCATGATTGTTGGGAAAAACCCACCTGGTTCACTAAAGTCCTTTAGGGAAGGAAACTGCCTTCCTCACCTGGTCTGGCCTACATGTGACTCCAGACCCACAGCAATGTGGTTGACTCTTAACTGCCTTCTGGGCAATTAGGGATGGGCAATAAATGCAGGGTCAGCTTGTGACATCGTATGAATGAATAGGAGAAAGGGGGTTGACATTTGGATTATAGAGCTATGCTGCGAGAGCTTCAGACAGGATAGGTAGATGGGAGTCCCACCCCAGGATGAAGAAACCCACCTAGCAGCACAGAAGTCACTGCATCACTCTGTCCACAGGAACATCCCTGACCTACATAATCGCTTGACATTTTTGTCGAGTGTTCCAGCAGAGCCCCAGTGCAAGCCAGAGGAGCACTGAGGCACTTTGCAGCCTTTGGGACTCCAGTCCAACAACTTCAATCTGACCTCCACGTTGTTCCTCATGCCCCTCCCCCACCCCATTAAACATCATGGCCGTAAGAGGGGGGGATGTGTGTGCTTGTACAGGAGTTTGTGAGGTATTGAATAAGGGTGAGCTCTCACACAGACACATAAATTAGGAGCAAGAGTAGGCCATTCTGCCCCTCAACCTGCTATGACATTCACTAAGATTATGGCTGAATTGACTTGTCTCCAAATTCCACGTTCACATTTATTCCTGGTAACCTTCGGTTCTCCTGCCTAATATCTATCTGCTTTGCCTTTAAGGATCCCAGTTCTGTGTCTGAGATGGAGGGTTCTAAAGCCACACCGCCCTCTGAGAGAAAAGAGTTCTCCCAATTTCTGCCCTAGAATAGTGGTCCCTTTATTTAAAACTACGTCACTCCAGTTCCTCAGAGATAGCAAGAGCTGCAGATGCTGGAGTCTGAGATAAC
>NW_025978719.1:0-6393 GCF_021869965.1 Rhincodon typus | reverse complement strand
TGTTCCCCGCCTCACTCTATCCCCCTGCCACTTTGTCCCCAGATCACTGTGTCCCAGGGTCACTTGCTCCCTGTGTCACTCTGTCCCAGGGTCACTCTGTCTCCATATCACTCTGTCCCTGTGTTATTCTGTCCCCGAGTCATTGTGTCCCAGGGTCACTCACTCCCTTTGTCGCTCTGTCCCCATGACTCTCCCTCCCCATGTCACCGTGCCCCAGGCACTCTGTCCCCCTGTCACCCTGGCCTCGTCTCACTCTGTCCCCGCGTCGCTGTCTCCCCGCGTCGCTGTCTCCCCGCGTCGCTGCCTCCCCGTGTCGCTCTCTCCCCATGTCATATGTCATGCTGTCTCCGGCTCACTCTCTGCCAGGGTCACTGGGTCCCAGCGTCACTCTTTCCCTCGGTCAATCTGTCCCAGGGTCACTCTATCTCCATGTCAATGTCCCCGTGTTCCTCTGTCCCCCTGCCCCTTCTCCCCGCGTCACTCTGTCCCCGCGTCACTCTGTCCCCGCGTCACTCTGCTCCCCTGTCCCTCTGTCCCCGGCTCACTCTGACCCAGGGTCTGCCTATCCTAGGGTCACTCTGTCTCCATGTCAATCTGTCTGTGCGTTACTCTGTCCTCGTGTCACTCATCCCAATGTCACTCTGTCACTCTGCCCACCTGTCACTCTGTCCCCAGGTGACTGTGTCACAGAGTCACTTCCTCCCCTTGTCGCCCTGTCCCCGTCTTTCTCTGTCCCCGTGTCAATCTGTCCTCGTTTCCATCTGTCCTGGTCTCCCTCTGTCCCCGTCTCCCTCTGTCCCTGTCTCCCACTGTCCCCGTCTCCCACTGTCCCCGTCTCCCTCCGTCCCCGTCTCCCTCCGTCCCCGTGTCGCTCCGTCCCCGCGTCGCTCTGTCCCCGCGTCGCTCTGTCCCCGCGTAACTTTGCTCCCCTGTCCCTCTGACCCAGGGTCTGCCCGTCCCAGGGTCACTCATCCCATTGTTCCTCTGCTCCCCTCTCCCACTCTCCCTCTTTCCCCCCCGTCCCCCCTGTCCCTCTGTCCCACTGTCACCCTGTCCCAGAATCACTGTCTCCCCTGTCCCTTTGTCCCCATGTCACCCTCTCCCATCTCACTCTGTTCCCCATCTCACTCTATCCACCTGCCACTTTGTCCCCATGTCACCTTCTCCCATCTCACACTGTTCCCCGCCTCACTCTATCCCCCTGCCACTTTGTCCCCAGATCACCCTGTCCCCTTATCACCCTGTCCCCTTGTCACCCTGTCCCAGGGTCACTCTGTCTCCATATCACTCTGTCCCTGTGTGACTCTGTCCCTGAGTCACTGTGTTCTCAGGTCACTGTGTTCCCAGGTCACTGTGTCCCAGGGTCACTCACTCCCTCTGTCGCTCTGTCCCCATGTCTCTCCCTCCCCATGTCACCCTGCCCCAGGATCACTCTGTCCCCCTGGCCTCGTCTCACTCTGTCCCCGTCTCGCTCTGTCCCCGTCTCGCTCTGTCCCCGCGTCACTCTGTCCCCGCGTCGCTCTGTCCCCGCGTCGCTCTGTCCCCTTATCCTTCTGTCCCCTTATCCTTCTGTCCCCGCGTCGCTCTGTCCCCGCGTCGCTCTGTTCCCGCGTCGCTCTGTTCCCGCGTCGCTCTGTCCCCGCGTCCTTCTGTCCCCGCGTCTCTCTGTCCCCGTGTCGCTCTGTCCCCTTGTCCTTCTGTCCCCGCGTCTCTCTGTCCCTGAGTCAATCTGCCCCTGGGTCTCTGTCCCTGGGTCATTCTTCCCCCTTATCACTCTGTCCCAAACTCACACTTTCCCAGGGTCACTGTCCCCGTGGTCACTCTGTCCACGCATCATTCTGTCCCTGTGTTACTCTGTCACAGGGTTACTCTGTCCTCGATCAGTCTGTCCCTGAGTCAATCTTTCCCAAAGTCACTCTGTCCCTGTGTGACTCTGTCACAGGGACTCTCTGTCCCCATGGTCACTCCGACCACGCGTCACTCTGTCCCAGGGTTACTCTGACCTCGATCAGTCTGCCCCAGCGTCATTTTCTGCCCTTTTCGTTCTGTCCATGTGTCATGCTTTCAATGGGTCACTAATTTCCAGGGTCGCTCTGTCCTGGTGCTCACTCTGTCCACGCATCACTCTGTACCCGTGTTGCTATGTCCCAGGGTCACTCTGTCCCTGAGTCAATCTTTCCCTGGGTCTGTCTGTCCCAGGGTCACTCTGTCTCCATGTCAATGTCCCCGTATTACTCTGTGCTCGTGTCACTCATCCCCATGTGACTCTTGCCCGGGTCACTCTGTCCCTGGGTCACTGTCACCTGTGTCACTCTGTCCCCGCCTCACTCTATTCCCCTGCCACTTTGTCCCCACGTCACCCTCTCCCATCTCACACTGTTCCCCGCCTCACTTTATGCCCCTGCCACTTTGTCCCCAGATCACTGTGTCCCAGGGTCACTCTGTCCCAGGGTCACTCTGTCTCCATATCACTCTGTCCCTGTGTGACTCTGTCCCTGTGTTATTCTGTCCCCGAGTCACTGTGTTCCCAGGTCACTGTGTCCCAGGGTCACTCACTCCCTCTGTTGCTCTGTCCCCATGTCTCTCCCTCCCCATGTCACCCTGCCCCAGGATCACTCTGTCCCCCTGTCACTCTGCCCCCGCGTCGCTCTGCCCCCCTGCCACTCTGTCCTCCTGCCACTCTGTCCTCCTGCCACTCTGTCACCATGTCAATCTATCCCCTTGTGTCACTCTGTCCCCAGGTAAGTCTGTCCCCGTGTCGCTCTGTCCCCGTGTCGCTCTGTCCCCACGTTCCTTTGTCCCCTTGTCACTCTGTCCCCATGTCACTCTGTTCCCAGTGTCGCTCTGTCCCTGCGTCACTCTGTCCCAATGTCACTGTGACCTAGGGACACCCTGTATCCTGGTCTTTCTGTCTCTTGTCACCCTGTCCCAGGTTCAGTCTGGCCCCGTGTCACTCTGACCATGCATCTCTGTTGTTCCAAGGTCAGTCTGTCTCCTGGTCACTCTGTCCATGTGTCTATCTGTCGCCATGCCACTGTGTCCACCTGTCACTCTTTCCTGGGTCTCTCTGTCCCTATGTCAGTCTCTCCCAGGGTCACTCTGTCCCTTTGTCAATCTGTCCCTGTGCCACTCTATTCCAAGGTCACTCTGTCCCTGGGTCCATCTGTCCCAGTTCACTCTCTCCCTGATCACTCTCTCCCTGTGTCACTCTCTCCCTGTGTCACTCTCTCCCTGTGTCAGTCTCTCCATCTGTCACTTCCTCCCCGCGTCACTCTGTCCCTGTGTGACTCTGGCCCCGTGTCACACTGTCCCCGTGTCCCTGTGTCACTCTGTTCCAGGGTCACTCACCTCCTGTGTTTCCATTGGTCACTCGGAACGTTGTGCCAATCTTCTCCCTGTTGGACCCGATGCTCTCTCTCTCTCTCTCTCTCTTTCTCGCTCTTGCTGCCCCCACACTGGGCAATTTTGCCCACCTACCCCACTGACCCTGCACCTTGCTGCTCCATGCCTTGCCATACTGCGACACGGTCGATGGAATACAATGTGGTCAGCTTTACTGTTGTCTGCTACATTAAGAAAATAGACTGGAAAGATAATTTTGGTTCACATACCCAGAAATAGGAAGGCTAATGGTCTATCGGTCTTCAACTTACACACAGCTTTTGAGCGGTACATTTTGAGGCAGTTATGTCGGGTCCTTGTCTGGCCTCTTCTGTAAGACTGAGGAAACACTATGACTGTTGGGTGTCGAGATTGTGCTGAGGTCAGCCTGATGGACCCCATGGAATATGAGTTCCCTGATTGGACTATTAACCTGGTCCGATCAGGGAGCCCAGGCTGACAGATAGAAACAGGAGGGTCAGGGGTTCTGTTCACTCTGAGAGCTGGCTCTGAGGGAGCTGGGTCAGTGTTAAGGACTCTCCATGTGTTAAACAAAGGGTAAAGGGATACCAGCCTCTGTGGAGTTATTTCATCGCCGAAAATCAATATCTCAGCCCAGATGGTGATCACAGACCGCAGTGTCACTCCTGGACTGGGATCTTAGCCCCTGAAGCAAAGCAAAGCTATTTTCTGAGAGCACAGGATCTCTGTTCTTGGGCCCTGACGTATTGTCTGAGGGTGTGGGCAGGGTCACTCGAATGGTTAGGGTCTGGAACGTACTGTCTGAGAGTGTGGGGGAGGGAAGGCAGGTTCACTCGAGATTTTCAGAAGAGAAATAGCTTTCTGCTGAAGAGGTACATTTGCAGGACTGTAGGGATGGGGAAAGTTTGAAAGGTGGGAAGTGTAACTCGGATCTGTTGTGGTTACAGAATGCTCATACAAACAGAATGTCCTCTCAGTGCTGTAACTGCTCTATGATTCAGTGAATCTCATTGAAGCCCCTAAAACCTCAGAAAGGGAGATGTTTTTTGTCTCGCCAAAGACTACTAGTCACAGATATGCCGGGGAGACTGAGCGGAGCGAAAAATCTTTCCCTCAGAAAGTTGTCGGCTTTGGAAATTCTCTCATGTTTCGGGTTACAGGCACTCAGTTCTTGAAGATATTCATGACCAAATTGTTTTGCTTAGTGTATACTTGGGGAATCGAGGGATTTTGTGGTTTTTCAGGAAAGCAGCAGCTTTTTAAAACTTCTGCGTGGGACGTGGGTGTCTCTGGCTGGGCCAACGTTTATTCCCCATCCCAAGCTGTCCCTTGGAAAGTTGGTGGTGAGCTGTGACCCAAAACTGCAGCACTGACGGTCACAGAGACACACAGCATGGAAACCGAACCTCTGCTCCAACTCGTCCCTGCTGACTAGACATCCCAATCTGGTCCAAGATAACAAGGTGTAGAACTGGATGAACACAGCAGGCCAAGCAGCATCAGAGGAGCAGGAAGGCTGATGGAAAATAATCTGGTCCAGTCCCATTTGCCAGCATTTGGCCCATATCTCTCTGCACCATTCATGTACCCATCCAGTTGCCTTTTAAATGTAGTTGTACCAGCTACCTCCTATCTCCTCTGGCAGCTCATTCCATACGCTCATCACCCTCTGTGTGAAAATTTGCCCCTTAGTCCCTTTTAAATCTTTCCCCTCACACCCGAAACTTATTCTGTTTGGTTTTGGACTCCTCTATCCTAGGGGAAAATGAGCTTGGCTATTCCCCTGTCCATACCCCTCTACGTTCTGCTGATAAATCCACAAACTTGTTAGGGAGGGAGTTTGAGGATTTTGGTGCAACAACACTGAAGGAACAGCAATATATTTCCAAGTCAGGATGGTGAGTGGCTCAGAGGGGAACTTGCAGGGGGGTGGTGTTCCCATGTATCTGCTGCCCTTGTCCTTCTAGATGGAAATGGTTATGGGTTTGGAAGGTGTTGTCTGAGGAGCCTTGGTGAGTTTCTGCAGTGTACCTTGTGGTTGGTACATTACTGAGTGCAGAGGGTGGAGGGAGTAAATGATTGTGGGTATAGTGTCAGTCAAGTAGTCTGCTTTATCCTGGATGGTGTCAAGCTTCTTGAGTGTTGTTGGAGCTGTATCCATACAGGCAAGTGGGGAGTATTCCATCACACTCCTGACTTGTGCCTTGTAGATGGTGGGACAGGATTTGGGGAGTCAGGAGGTGAGTTAATCGCTGCAGTATTCCCAGCTTCTGGCCTGATCTTGTAGCCTCTGTGTTTATGTGGTGACTCCAGTTGAGTTTCTGGTCAATGGTAACCCCCAGGATGTTGATAGTGGGGGATTCAGTGATGGTAACACCATTGAATGTCAAGGGGCAGTGGTTAGATTGTCTCTTATTGGTGATGGTCATAGCCTGGCATTTGTATGGCACGAATGCTACTTGCCACTTGTCAGCCCAAACCTGGATATTATCCAGATCTTGTTGCATTTGAACATGGACTGCTTCAGTATCTGAGGAGTCACGAATGGTGCTGAACATTGTACAATCATCAGCGAACATCCCTACTTCTGACCTTATGATGAAGGGAAGGTCATTGATGAAGCAGCTGAAGATGGTTGGGCCTAGGACACTACCCTGAGGAATTCCTGCAGATATGTCCTCGAGCTGAGATGATTGACCTCCCACAACCACGACTATCTTCCTATGTGTCAGGTATGACTCCAACCAGTGGAGAGTTTGCCCCCTGATACCCATTGATACCAGTTTTGCCAGGGCTCCTTGATGCCATACTTGGTCAAATACAGCCTTGATACCAAGGGCTGTCACTCTCACCTCACCTCTGGAATTCAGCTCTTTTGTCCATGTTTGAGCCAAGGCTGTAATGAGGTCAGGAGCTGAGTGGCCCTGGTGGAACCCAAACTGGGCGTCACTGAGCAGGTTATATCTGAGCAGGTGCTGTTTGATAGCACTGTTGGTGACACCTTCCATCACTTTACTGATAATTGAGAGT
>NW_025978718.1:0-6393 GCF_021869965.1 Rhincodon typus | reverse complement strand
TTGATAATGGGCTCTTTCATTTTCTATTGAACTTTGTCTTCATTGAATAATCATCATTGTGTGTGACACAAAATAAATAACATTTGTTGGAGCTGAGTGAGAGGAGGTGAAAGTAAAAGGGAGCTGATTCACCTGACACATCTGGTTATAATATATTCGAAAGCTGATTAAAAGTTTGGAAAAATTCATTTATCCTCCTGAATCTTGAAAATTCCTCCAGTAAAAGTCCAATAAGCTGTACAGCAGCGAAGTCGTTCAGTCTTATTAAGGTCTTCCTTAGCAAGCAGCATATTACATGAGATTGTGTTCCTGAGGTGCTTCGTTACTGACAGGCTCAGGCTGAGGAAGTGAACAGACCCGGCAGCGGGAGGGAATATTGTGATCTCTCTAAACATGCGATCATCTTCCAGTGCAAAATCTCAGCCAAGCTCATTTCATTAAAGTTACGGATTAAATTAAGGTCTTTGACTTTCACCTTATTTTATCACTGAACATGTTAAATTGGCAGAGGATTGAGGAAACAGGTCAAACAGTTGCTTATTTTCACGCATATACAACGACAGCTAGTCATATCATCATGGAATGTAAAATCAACTCCACAGGGTTAACGACAACACCCCGCTGTATATAATATATTACAACATTGTGTAATACACAGGCACTACTTGTATTGCTCCCAAGGTGGGGGGGTGGAGGGGTGGGGCGGAGGGTGATGGTGGTGGGGGGATCTTGCTGATAATGTGGCTCCTATGCTTCTCCCAAGGTGGGGTTGGGGGTGGGGGGGAGGTGGTGGATCTTGTTGATAATGTGGCTCCAATGCTTCTCGCTGCCTTTGTACATCTTGGTTCCTGTTTGCTTTCACCATTAAAATGTAACCCTTAACGAACTGAAATTTATTCAACCTTTTCACTCGATCATGCACTTATTAACCTGTTCCTCTCTTGATTCTCCCTCCTTGACAACGGAAGGGAAAAGAAATTGTTCCTAAACTCAGTGTTCCAATTACCCCAATCGGAGATTCTGAACCCACATCCTCTCCATCGCAAAGACTCCCGATGTCCCCATCTGTAATGTCCTCATTTCTGCTCTGACCTCATTTCATCTGGAACTGATACTCTTTCTCATCTCATTGGCAGTTCCATCTTCCTGATTCTCCTGGTCTCCCTCCCCTACCACCCTGTGTAAAGCCCAGCTCATCCAAGTCCCTCCGACTGGGTTCCAATCCTGAACAAAATCCTGTTTGATAAACATCCAGGTCCCATTGACCTGCACCCTCATCTACTATCCAAAGTCACAAATTTAAACTTCCCATCCTGGTCTTGTACCCCCTCTCTCTCTGTTAGCCCCTTCAGCCCTGCAGCTACCACCTTCCAGTCCTCTCCATTCCTCTCTCTCTCTCAATCTTGTGCATCTCATCACCCTTTGTCTTCCCATTGGCCCCCTTCCCTTCGTCAATAAGGTCCCATAATCTGAAATTCTCTCACTGAAATCCTCAGCCTCTTTACCAACCCTTTCTCCTTTCACCCACCCATTAAAGCATACCTCTTTGAATATAGGGATAGGCAAATATGATTTACTCCCTCCAGCATGTTTAATGGGTTGTGGGTTTGCTTAGCTCTGGCTATCATTTGCAGCTTATGCTGTTTGGCATGTAAGGCATCCTGTTTGGGAGCTTCACCAGGTTGACACCTCAAATGCCTGGTGTTGCCCCTGTCACGCCCTCCTGCACTTTCTATTGATCCAGAGTTGATCCCCTGGTTTGATGGTCATGGTTGAGTGGGGGATATACCAGAACATGAGTTTGCATATTGTGCTCGAGGATAATTCAGCTGCTCTTGATGACCCTCAGTGCCTCATGGATCCCCAGTTTTGAGTTTCTAAATCTGTTCAAAGTGTGTCCCATTTAGCACATTGACGGTGCCACATAACAAGTGGATGTTATTGATATTGGTGCGTTCACCGAGCTGGGAGGTTTGATAGCAGACGTTTTGTCCCCTTACTAGGTGACATCTACTGGGACGAAACATTCACTATCAAACCTCCCAGCTCAGAGAACACACCAACATCTACAACCAGCAGCCGAGCTACAAATCTTCACTCAAACCCTGAAGATGGATGTTATTCACAATGTGAATGCAGGACTTTGTCTCCACCAGGACGATGCTCTGGTCACTCTTCCTGATACCATCATGGGCAGATGCATCTGCAGCAGGCAGATTGGGAAGGATGAGAACAAGCATGCTTTTCCCTCTTGTTAGTTCCTTCTCTACCTTCCACAGACTGAGCCCAGCAGCTATGTCCTTTAGGACCCGGCCAGCTCAATCAGTGCTGAGCTGGACATTGAAATCCTGTACATTTTGGGACCTCGCCACGCTCAGTGCTTCCTCCAAATGTTGTACAACATGGAGTAGGACCAATACATCAGCCAAGGGAGCACGGTCTGTGGTAATCAAAAAAAAATTGAAGGTTGCAGTTTCCCCATCGCCTGACATGTACGGTGCGTCTGGCAAAACTTGACTCCATCGTTATGTACTCCCGGCCAATAAAAATGTCTGAATATTTTAGCCTTTATTTTATTGATGTCAACGTGACCTGACAATGGCATCAAAGTTTTGTTCGAGAGTGCTCCAGTGAAGTGCATTGGAACTTTTTGTCACTCTAAAGGTGCTATGGAACTAAAAGTTGTTGTTTTAGCTGATTACCAATTCCTGATGATGCAATTTGTGTGGGATTTCGCCTCAATTTTCCAGCAAAGTCACAGTGTAAAATTTAAGAAGCTTCTTAGAAAATTTCTCACGTGGTTGATTAATGCTGTTCTTGTGATTGTATTTGCAGCAATAATTGGTGCTGAATTTACATTTTGTGGCGACCTGAACAGTACCGTTAATAAATCTCGTCACTACATTGGCCCAGGCCCATGTTCATTGAAAGTGTCCGTAAACACAACACGCTTAGAAATAGAAGCTCATCTCATGGTGAAGGGTCCACCTTCCTGTACACAAGATACTGCAGCAACTACACCTGAAGCTTCATCAGAAATCTGCATCACTTGGAAAGGACACGTTGGCCAACTCTACATAACCCGAGGTGATGTTGTAAAGTCGTATTCAGCTTCCACGTCCACTGAAGGGAAATGTTGTCAACATTTCACACTCACAACTAACACTTCACACAATAATTCACCGTTGCTGAGAGACATTATTTACATAAATCAATCCCACTTTCATCCTGTTCACGTGGAAAAAGCTTCTTATTTGGAATTTACTGGATCTGAAGGAGCATGTGGTGAGTAGAATAATAAATGACACGTTGCGAATCATACATATTTTTAAAAAGCTCCAGAAGTAATAAACTAGAAACACAGGCCCAGGTTTTCTCTGTTTCTCCAGAACCTCAAGGAGGTGAAAATATGATTGTTGGGATGATGGGGGGGCGGTGCGTGCTGCTCTCTGTCCTCAGCTCTGTGCACCTCACCTTCCCCTAAATGAATACCTCCCCGTTATCCCGGGGGATGGTCCGATCAGGCAGAATATTCCTGCCCTCGATATGAATGTCAGTCTGTCAAAGAATGTGCATGAGACAACGATGCTGTCCACCACATCTCCCCCATTCTGGATGGTTAGAGGGTGGACAAGGGCTTCCAGCTCAGCCCAGGAATTCAACATTCAGTATTTGACAGAGGGGACAAAGTGTGAAAAGAGCCTGTGGGCAGCATCAACTTTCTCTTTTTGGAAGGACTCCTTGATAGTGTTGGAGTCAAGCCACGAGAACATTATTGAGCCGGAGGACAAACTGTTTTCTGGGATCAGGGGAACAGTGCCATGAAGGGTAGTGTCACTCCATTTGGAGATGTTCCCAGTCAGTGGGGAGGAGGAGATGTGAAGGCCTGGGCTCTGTTAGAGAACCCCAGATGAACACTGAAAGCAAAATTTTGATAACGCAAATAATGTTAACTGTATGTCACAAAACAATTAATTTGATGACCTGCTTATTGGAAAGAATCCAGGACTCCAAACCCAAGTTTGAAACATGCATTTCTTTCAGCCTTATGGTATATTTCTCACAAGTGAACTGCTCACTGTATTAAAAGAATATTAGCTCCTGTCTAGCTAGATTTGTCAATGTCTGTTGTAGCCGAACTAAATGTTGATCTTATAAATTGGAAGGGTGTTTTTGTGCAGTATTTCAATTGGACGATTCACAATATTACAATGGATATAAAGTCTTTATCTATTTATCAGGATCCAAGTTCACAGTTTAATGCTCCCAATACTCTATCAGGACCACAAGTGATTTACTTGCCCACTTCCAAGCTTCCTTTGGAAATAACTCCACGGTGCTGGTATCCTGTCACCAAGTCACCCTTTATTTACACCGGCATAATGCGTGACACTGACCCAGCTAGCTCAGAGCTGGATCCTGGAGCGAGTAGGACCCCTGACACTCCTGTTAATAGCTGTCAGCCAAGAGATGTGTGTACAGAAATGTTTCCCACGTACTAGAAAGCAAAATGATTGGAGATGAACAGGATTGTGACCCTGGCACTAGCATGTGCATAATATTCATGTAAGTTTTCAAAGTAGCCCAGGACCCAGTGGAACACAATCTAAACCTGATTGGACACCACACTGAATTCAAATTTCATGTGGAGTGATCGCAAAGTGGTGAAAGGTGACCATTCCAATGAGTTTCACTTTCCTTCACTCCAGCAACACATTGGGTCTGACTCTGGATTTACACAAGCAGGTTACAATCGGTTCAGTGAGAATCACTTTGCACCATCAGGAAAGTTGTTGTCGAATTCAAAACGTTGGCAATTTTTTTAACAATACACTGAATTTGCAAGCAAACATATCCAAAATATCAAAATTCCAAATATTTTTACCGATACTGAAATATTGAGTTTCACTCTTCTTTCTCACCTCATCTTTCCGATTAGAATCACCATTTGCTGATTGCATGAATCAGAAAAACAAATTGACTGAACTCACAAAGAAAGGGCAGTTGGAAGTAAATGATGCTCGCTATGCAATGTTACTGACCAACAGAATCCTGGAGGAATGTAATGAGAGTGTTTCAGTCAGGTAAGTGATAACAACTTGAATTTGAGAAAAATGTTTGATAGGTGATGTATAGAAATGACACATTTTAGACATATTTTACCCAAGGATTAAACAGGTTTCCTGCCAGGTTCTTGTTTCTTCCTGCTTCAGTAAATATGGGGCTGTTCACGCGATATTGAGGTTCCTCACAAGTGAATACAATCGACCCTTTTTAATTCAAAGCTGTTTTTTCAACTTCAGTGTTTTACTTTCCAATAAAAGAAAAGTTAAAATGCATTGTGTTGTGTGTTTAGTTCAAATGTTTTAATTCTAGGTCATATATCCACTACAAATGTATCCTGAGCAGTGTATCCTGCCATTTCATTTAGATTGAACTCCATGGTCAACTTCAGGTAGTGAGACATCCCAGCTGGATGTGGTCCATCCTCAGATAGAGACAGAGTAGTCTGATAAGTCTGGCTAGCCAGAGGATAACTGCAAAACAACATTCAGAATGATGAGAGGTTTCGATAGAATGGACAGTCAGAGTCTTTTTCTCAGGATAGAAATGTTCATTCCCAGGGGACACAGGTTTGAGGTGAAAGTGGGAAAGTTCAAAGGAGATGTGAGGCAAGGTTTTTACACAGAGGATGGTACGTGCCTGGAATGGGCTGTCAGAGAAGGTGGTAGAAGCAGATATGATAGCAATGTTATACAGACACGTGGATAGGCAGGGAACAGAGGGACATGGACCACATGGAGGCAAAAGGCTTTTAGTTTAGAAAGGCATCATCTGTTGGCACAGGCTTGGTGGGCCGAAAGGCCTATTCCTGTGCTGTACTGTTCTTTGTTCTTTGTTTGAGCATAGAGTACATGGGAGGAACCTGGAGAAATCGAGAGAGATATGATACTGATACTTATCATCCATCGCACTCATTGCCCTGCAGTCAGTGGAAGAGGGCCTGAACGTCACTTTGTTCCAATGTTGAATGTATTCATTGAGCTGGTTCAATGAGGTGAGAACAGGGAACCTTCCTGCCATCCTTCCCATGCCAACCTTCTCCTTTCTCCTTACTGGAACATGACAGTCCTGAATTCTTTCAACAATTCCCACATGTCAAATGTAGACTTGCTTGATAACAGCTTCTCCCAATTAACACTCCCCAGCTCCAGTCTAAAACTGATGTAATTTATCCTCCCTACATTTCGTACCTTCTCGCAAGATCCTAACTTATCCGTGTTCATATCTATCTTCAAACTTAATGAGTTGTGATCACTGTTTCCAAAATGCTGTCCCACTGAATGGTCAGTCTCCTGGGCAGGCTGATTAGCCAATACCAGGTCCAGGATG
>NW_025978717.1:0-6394 GCF_021869965.1 Rhincodon typus | reverse complement strand
CTTTTATTCCTGACATACCTATAGAAAGCTTTAGGGTTTTCCTTGATCCTACCTGCTAAAGACTTCTCATGTCCCCTCCTGGCTCTTCTTAGCTCGGCTTTGATCGTAGATTTTAATTAGATTGCCTTGTGGCTTATCTGTGTTCTGCTAAATGTAAATTTTGAATAATTTTTTTTGTTTAAGTTAAGTTGTCCAAGTTCTGTTATTGTAAATTCTGGTTAGGAACATTTGAGCAAATTTGAGGGTCAATGAATGCTTTAATTTCATGCAAATCCACTGATAATGTGGTTGATTTAATTTGGCTTGCAATCCCCATGTCAGAACGATAGCACATTTAATCACTTACAATGACTTATAATAATCACTTACGGCATCGATAATGTAGTCAACAATACTTCAAAAAGATCCCATTGTGTAAATAATTCAAACCAGCTGGATCAAACTACTCATTTACATTGAGAGACTTCCAATGATTGGCTGCCAATACTTCAAGAGCTAAAGGAGATACACCAGATTAATCAACTTTGGGAACACCGGAAATAGGAACAGACAGAAGCCATTTGGCCTCTCAAGCCTACCACTCCATTTACAAAGATCATGGCTGAAGGTCTTTCTCAATGTCACTTCCCCACACTATCCTGCTTCTGAGCAATCTGTCCTGAATACATTCAATGACGGAGGCTCCACGACCCTACACAGCAGAGAATTCCAAAGATTCACCAAACTCCAAATGAGGAGATTCCCTCTCATCTACCCCTTATTCAGAGACTGGATCCCCCTGTTCTAGCCACCCTAGCCAAGGAAACCTGCATCAAACCTGTTGCGGCTTGTAAGAATTTGAATGATTCAATTAGATCACTCTTCTAAATTCCAGGGAACATAGTTTTCAAATCCTTAATCTCTCGTCATAGGACATTGTCACAATCTCAGGAATCAGTCTATTCAACCTTCATTGCAATCCCTCAATGTCAAGTATATTCCGCAGATAAAAGGGACACAAACTGTGCATAACACTAAGTGCGGTCTGACCAAAGTTCCACACAATTGCAGCAAGACATCTTCAGAGTATCAGTGTGCAACCTGCAGACAGTGCAGTGTGGCAGATTGGTAAGTGTAGGGCTTTAAGAGTTAAACTCTTGCTTTAGAATCTAGTCCTAATTGTCGCAAGTTCTTTGATAACATTTTCTGTTTGGTAAGGTTTAATTCTAAAACGTTGATGGATAAGTCTCTTTTCAGGCTGAGGAGCACAAAAACTAATCTCTTTTTAGTGGTTGAGGCTGCTGTAGCTTGGATAGTTAACTGGGGCTAACCGCTCACCTGGTTTAAAGAAGTTTGTGAAGCAGCATATAAAAATGAGATCTCTAGCACGGAGTGAAGTGTGGCATTTTGTTAAGTGTAGGAAATGAGGTGAAGGAGGGGAGGGAGGATTTTTTTTCCTGCTATCTTGCTTTCCTAAATACTTTAACAGATCACTAGGGACAGGAGCAAACCAAGGCCTAAGAGCTAGAAGATTATTAAGGGATTAACTGAGAAGCACCAGGGCTAAGTAAAAGTCAGAGAATAAGAGAAGGAGGCTAAAGTTAAGGTAAAGGGAGTATCTTTAAGATTAAGTAATTAGAAAAGTTATCAAGTAAGACTAAGTAACTTTAAGTCAGGGCAGATGAGGTCAGCTGAGTGAAATGTGTGACCTGTCACATGGACTTTACGAGCATCCTTGATGACCGTGTGCAGGAAGTACTCTCAAGGGCAGAAAGTTGAGCTGTATTCTGGAGTTTGAGAGGTGACTAGAGACACTGTGACACATCTGTGAGGCTGAGAGTTACATGGATAGCGCATTTAGAGAGTGCGATACACTGCAGCAGAAGGCACTGGAGGAAAGAAGGGAGTCAAAGAAAATCAGGCAGGTAGTGCAGGACTCCCCTTTAGTCTCACTCACGAATTGGTTTCCCGTTTTGGAAGCTGATGAGGTGCTGATTTCTCAAGAGAGTGCAGTCAGAGCTAAGCTTCTGGTATCACAGCAGGGTGACTGTACAGGATGGGAGGAAGAAGAAAGCAATTGTGATTGATTGTGATAGGGGACTCATTAGTTAGGGAAATAGCCAGGCATTTGTGGCTGCAAATGTGATTCCTGGATGGTGTGTTGCCCCTACAGTGCCAAGGTCAGGGATGTCACTGAGGCTGTAGGACATTCTGAAAGGGGAGAGTGAGAAGACAGAGGTCAAGGTATACATTAGTACAGCAATAAAGGTAGAATGAAGGATAAGGTCTTGCATCAAGATTTTAGGAAGATGGACTGTAGACTAAGGAGCATGACCCATTGTGGCCTCTATTGCAGCAGCGGGGGTCATGAGGGCATGAGCCGGGGGTGGGGGCAGCCAGGAAGGAAGCTTGTGTATAAAATACTTGCCTCGTGAATGGGCGGAATGAAGGCTGAGCAGGAGCAAATGCGGACATAGGAACTGCTGGGTAAGTGGATAAATATATTCGGGCACAAAAACAAAGTTTTTGGAAAAGTTCAGCAGGTCTGGCAGCATCTGTGAAGGAAAAAACAGAGTTAACATTTTGGGTCCGGTGACCCTTCCTCCAAAGGATCCAAAACGTTAACTCTGTTTTCTCCTTCACAGATGCTGCCAGACCTGCTGAGCTTTTCCAGCAACTTTGTTTTTGTTCCTGATTTACAGCATCTGCAGTTCTTTCGGTTTTTATTTAATATATTCAGGCAGTGGCTAAACCTGAAACACTACATGTGTAGTGTCTCCCACCCATCCTCCTCCTCTAACCCAAAAAGAAGACTGTGGAGGGTTGGTAAGGCAAGGTTTTTATTCTTTCTCTTCATCTCTTTTGGCAATCTGGTGTAGTGGGGGTGGAAGCTAGGGCAGTTGCATGCTCCTCTTGCAGGATGTGGGAGGTAAGGGTCACCACTAGTGTCCCTGCTGACTTCACCTGCGAGAAGTGCACCCAACTCCAGCTCCTCACAGACCACGTTAGGGAACTGGAGCTGGAGCTGGAGCTGGATGAACTCCGGATCATTCGGGAGGCCGAGGGGGTGACAGAGAGGAGTCATAGGGATGTAGTCACACCTAAGTTACTGGACAAAGATGGCTGGGTGACCATGAGGAGAGGGAAAGGGAATAGGCAGACAGTGCAGGGATCCCCTGTGGCTGTTCCCCTCAATAATAAATATATCGCTTTGGATACTGTTTTTGGGGGTGTTGGTGGTAGGACCTACCAGGGGAAAGCCATACTGGCCAGGTCTCTGGCACTGAGCTTGGCTCTGTGGCTCACAAGGGAATAGGAGAGAATAGGACAGCAACAGTGATAGGATATTCAATGGTTAGGGGAACAGACAGGTAATTCTGTGGTCATGAACGAGACGCCCGCATGGTATGTTGCCTCCCACATGCCAGGGTCAGAGACATCTTGGATCGAGTCTACAGAATTGTTAAGGGGGAGGGTGAGCAGCCAGAAGTCGTGGTACACATCGGTACCAATGACATAACTAGGAAAAGGGATGAGAACCTGAAAAGGGAATTCAGTGAGTTAGGTTGAAAGCTAAAAGCCAGGACAAGCAGGTAGTAATCTCAGGATTACTACCGGTGCCACGGGCTAGTGAGGTTGGGAATAGAAAGCGAGTGCAGCTGAACATGTGCTATAGAGCTGGTGTAAGAGGGAGGGGCCTCAGATATGTGGATCATTCAGATACCTTCTGGAGAAGGTGGGACCTGTACAGGAAGGACGGGTTGCACCTGAACTGGAAGGGCACCAATATCCTGGGCGGGAGGTTGGCTAGAGCTCTTTGGGAGGGTTTAAACTAGTTTGGCAGGGGGACGGGAACCGGAGCTACGGATCAGAGGATGGGGTAGCTGATGTACAGGCAGATAGAGCACGCAGAGAGTCTGTGAGGAAGGACAGACAGTTGATGGAACAAAGTTGCAGTCACTGTGACAGTTTGAAGTGTGTTTATTTTAACGCAAAAGTATTTGGAGCTACTATGGTGTGGCCATTACGGAATCTTGGATATCACAGGGGCAGGAATGGTTGTTGTTTCGGGGTTTAGATGTTTCAAAAGAAATAGGGAGGGAGGTAAAAGAGGTGGGGGAGTGGTATTCCTAATCAGGGATAGTATCACAGCTGCAGAAAGGGAGGTCGTGGAGGAGGGTTTGTCTACTGAGCCAGTATGGGTGGAAGTCAGAAACAGGAAAGGAGCAGTCACTTTATTGGGAGTTTTCTACAGAACCCCCAATAGCAACAGAGACACTGAGGAACAGATTGGAAGGCAGATTTTGGAAAGGTGCAGAAGTAATGGTGTTGTTGTCGTGGGCGACTTCAACTTCCCTAATATAGACTGGAACCTCCTAAGTGCAAATAGTTTGGATGGAGCAGATTTTGTCAGGTGTGTCCAGGAAGGATTTCTGACTCAACATGTAGATAGGCCGACTAGAGGGGAGGCCATATTGGATTTGGTGCTTGGCAACGAACCAGGCCAGGTGTCAGATCTCTCAGTGGGACAGCATTTCGGTGATAGTGATCACAACTCCCTGACCTTTACTATAGTCATGGAGAAGGATAGGAGCAGACGGTATGGGAAAGTATTTAATTGGGGGAGGGGGAATTACAATACTATTAGGCAGGAACTGTGCAGCATAAAATAGGAACAGATGTTCTCAAGGAAATGTACGACAGAAATGAGGAGGTTGTTTAGGGAGTGCTGGATAGGTTTGTCCCACTGAGGCAAGGAAGGGATGGTAAGGTGAAGGAGCCTTAAACGACAAAACATTTGGAACATCTAGTCAAGAGGAAGAAGGAAGCTTATTTAAGGTTGAGGAAGCAAGGATCAGACAGGGCTCTAGAGGTCTACAAGGTATCCAGGAAGGAACAGAAGAATGGACTTAGGAGAGCTGGAAGGGGATATGAGAAAACTTTGGTGGGTAGGATTAAGGAAAACCCCAAGGCGTCCTATACTTATGTAAGGAACAAGAGTATGGCCAGAGTGAGGGTAGAGCCAATCAGGGATAGTGGAGTCAGAAGAGGTAGGGGAGGTCCTTAATGAATATCTTGCTTCAGTATTCACCAAGGAGAGGGACCTTGACGTTTGTGAGGACAGCATGAAACAGGCTGATATGCTCGAACAGGTTGATGTTTGGAAGGAGGATGTGCTAGAAATTTTGAAAAACATGAGGATAGTTAAGTCCCCTGGGCCGGAGGGGATATACCCAAGGTTACTACAAGAAGCGAGGGAAGAGATTGCTGCGCCTTTGGCGATGATCATTGCATTCTCACTGTCCACCGGAGTAGTACCAAATGATTGGAGGGTGGCAAATGTTATTCCCTTGTTCAAGAAAGGGAATAAGGATAACCCTGGGAATTACAGACCAGTTAGTCTTACTTCTGTGGTGGGCAAATTATTGGAGAGAATTCTGAGAGACAGTATTTATGATTATTTGGAAAAGCATAGTTTGATTAGAGATTGTCAGCATGGTTTTGTAAGAAGCAGGTCATGCCTCACAAATTTTATTGAATTCTTTGAGGATGTGACAAAACACATTGATGAAAGTAGAGCAGTAGATGTGGTGTATATGGATTTTAGCAAGGCATTTGATAAAGTTTCCCATGGTAGGCTCATTCAGAAAGTAAGGTGGTATGGCATTCAGGGAAATTTGGCTGTCTGGATACAGAATTGGCTGTCCAATAGAAGACAGAGGGTGGTGGTAGATAGAAAGTATTCAGCCTGGAGGTCGGTGACCAGTGGTGTTCTGTTCTAGGACCTCTACTCTTTGTGATCTTTACAAATCACTTAGATGAGGGAGCGGAAGGGTGAGTTAGTAAGTTTGTCGATGACATGAAGGTTGGTGGAGTTGTGGACAGCATGGAGGGCTGTTGTAAGTTACAATGGGACATTGACAGGATGTAGAGCTGGGCAAAGAAGTGGCAGATGGAATTCAAACCAGGAAAGTGTGAAGTGATTCATTTTGGAAGGTTGAATTTAAATGCAGAATACAGCGTTAATGGCAGGATTCTTGGCAGTGTGGAGGAACAGAGGGACCTTGGGGTCCACATCCATTGATCCCTCAAAGTTGCTACCCAAGTTGATAGGGTTGTTATGAAGGCATATGGTGTATTGGCTTTCAGTGGCAGGGGGATTGATTTTAAGAGATGTGAGGTTATGCTGCAGCTCTATAAAACCCTGGTTAGACCACACTTGGAATATTGTGTTCAGTTCTGGTTGCTTCATTATAGGAAGGATGTGGAAGCTTTAGACAGGGTGCAGAGGATATTTACCAGGATGCTGCCTGGACTGGAGGGCAGGTCTTATGAGGGAAGCTCAGCAGGTCTGGCAGCATCTGTGAAGGAAAAAACAGAGTTAGCGTTTCGGGTCCGGTGACCCTTCCTCAGT
>NW_025978716.1:0-6394 GCF_021869965.1 Rhincodon typus | reverse complement strand
AGTGAGAGTACCCGCACTGCTGTGGATCAAGAAGGATGAGCAATAAATCCACATCACAAAAACTTGCTCATGTGATGTGGACTTATTGCTCATCCTTCTTGATCCACAGCAGTGCGGGTACTCTCACTGTTAGCAATGATGAAGGATCAATGATCATTCATTAAGTCAGGATGGCTGCCATAGATTGGGAACTTGATTGAAAGATATGACTGTAGACAAGAAATAGTATACTCTTAAAGAAATAATTCATAATTCTTTACCAGCTCCTTTAAGGGATAAAAAATCCACTGAAAAAATACACATCCAGGCTACCTAGATAAGTGATGGATAGTTTAAAATGAAACAAAAGTCTTATAACATTGTCAAAGAGGGTATTAAATTAGAGGATTGGAGAGGTCTTGAAAAAAGTCAGCAAAGAAAAAGAAATTGATAAATAGGGAGAATAAAAAGAATAAGAGTAAGCTAGCAAGAAATATAAACGGCTGCGTACGGTAGAAACACAAAAGTGCACACATCTCCTTCAACTACTGCAAAAAGGCACTTGACGTCATTCTTAAGCGACGAAAGCAAAAACCAGTCTCAAAGATGGTGTTGCCGCAGGTTCTGAGGAAATACTTGAAGGCTCAAGATAACCACTCCTTGTTCTTGTCATTTCACATGGATGTTAAAGATTGAATCTTGAATTTGTATTACACTAACTATAAAATTGCAGCAAAGTGATCAGTTTCAGTTATATTTTTAAGTTGCAGCATTGCTAGTATGTTCATTACAATAGAAAACATAAAACATACGAGAAATTCAGAAGAATTGACAGTGATTAACTTAAATTATTAGTAAAGGAACAGCACTGCAGAAATGTTTGAGGCGGCACAGTGGCTAGCACTGCTGCAGCACAGCGCCAGGGACCTGGGTTCGATTCCTGCCTCAGGTCTGCGTGGAGTCTGCTCATTCTCCCTGCGTCTGAGTGGGTTTCCTCTGGGTGCTTCAGTTTCCTCCCAGTCCAAAGATGTACAGATTAGGTGGACTGGCCATGCTAAATTGCCCATAGTTTCCAGGAATGTGCAGGCTAGGTGGATTAGTTATGGGAAATGCAGGGTTACAGGGGCCAGGTGGGATGATCTTCAGAGGGTCAGTGTGGACTTGATGGGCCAAGTGGCCTGCTTCCACACTGTACGGATTCTATGGAAGCTGACAAATCATCTGGATCTGCAAGTGTACACCTTTGGCTTTTCAAACAAATGGCTACAGTGATTGCGAACACATTTGTGCGCGATCATTCACAATTCCCTAATTTCCAGAAAGGCTCCTATGGATGTGAAATTAGAAAGTGAATCCCTTGTATTCAAGGAAGGAGGGAGAGAGAAAACAACTGCAGTTCAGTTAGCTTGACATCAGCAGTAGGGAAAATGGTAAAATATTTTATTAGAGTATTCTATACTGGGCAATCACTGGTTCTGGTGAGAATTAAGAACATACAAACTCCTTGTTTGCTGCCATCTAGCAGGGAGGCTTTTATTCTGTGCACTCTGTAAAAGCTCAAACAAATCTGTGAACACTGGCTCAACATTCACAAGTATCACACGACTTACCTCAAAGGGACACCGTCCCCACATAACACACACCAAATCTAATACATCATCCTAATGATTGAAGAGTTAGGAAGGACTGAGATGTGAAGAAAGCGGAGATGCTCTTATTTAACAAAAACATCCTATATGGTCAGTATCTTAAACAATGCCCTCCTACCATGCTTCAAATTTAAGGTTGTCTATTACTGCCAAAGAGTAGTCTTTGTTTGCGGTGAGTGTGGAAGAATGGACAATGCCAACAGACTGGATGATGATGTTGAAAGGGCAGGTGATGTTCTGCTATTTGTTTTAGAGTTCATTTAAAAAGTTGACTTGAAAATTTAAACCTGAATTTTTTCAGGTGCTGTTCATGTGGCACACATTATAAAAGTGCAGCATTAGCTGCCTCCTTTGAGAAAGTGAAGGAGAGACTGAGTGAGGGAGAGACTAAGGTGGGGGGCAGTGAATGGAGAGAGACGGGGAGGTATAACCTTCACCCACTTACAGACTCAATGTATAGGGTGTTCAGCAAACGTTAACTGATTACCAAACCTGGTGGCAAAAGGAAATGGCAACAGGGACTAGTAGCTGATGCTACCAGCAGTCTTCAGTCACAACTGTGGACACAAGCGGTCTTAGGATGAATGTTGGTCTCCAAAGAATGAAATAAATGTGGAATTCATACATTCCAAAAAGGTGAAAGACACTTTTAGGTATACTGCTGCTCTCGACAATCCAGGGAAGAAGAAACAAAAGAAACTTAATACAGCCTTCTTTTCCAGCATCTGTCAAGCCACCAGTCCTAGCTGGTCATAAATCATTGCAGTCGAACATGAAGAAATCTCAAACTCAATGGACAACCACTTTTCAAAAATTCTTAACACCAACTACGTACAAGGTGTGGCATACTAGTTATTGAAAGCATGCTCCTGACAGCTCAGAGAAAGTAGGAACTGCCAATGCTGACATTTCGAGTCTGGACCCTTCTTCAGAAATGGGGGAGGGGAAGGGGGTTCTGAAATAAATGGAGAGAGGGGGAGATGTTGATAGAAGCTGGATAGAGGAGCAGCTAGGTGGAGAGAAGATGGACAGGTCAAGGAGGCGAAGATGAAGCCAGTACAGGTGAGTGTAGGTAGGGAGTTGGGATGGGGGTTAGTCAGTGAGGAGGGAGGGGCGGGTAGGTGGGAGGGGAGACAGACAGGTCAAGGGGGCGGGGATGAGGCTAGTAAGTAGGAAGTGGGGGTGGGGGTTGGTCAGTGAGGTGGGAGGAGCGGATAGGTGGGAGAAAAGACGGACAGGTCATGGAGGCGGGTCGAGAGGGGCTGGTCTTGGGATGAGGTCGGGAGTGGGGAGATTTTAAGCTTGTGAAGTCCACACTGGGCTGCAGGCTTCCCAGGCGGAATATGGGGTGCTGTTCCTCCAGCCTTCGGGTGACATCGTTGTGGCACTGGAGAAGGCCCAGGATGGACATGTTGTCCAGGGAGTGGGATGGGGAGTTGAAGTGGTTCGTGACTGGGAGGTGCAGTCGTTTGTCGCGAACCGAGCGTAGGTGCTCTACAAAGTGGTCTCCAAGCCTCCGCTTGGTTTGCCCGATGTAGAGGAGGCCACATCGGGAACAGCGGATACAATAGACCACATTAGCGGATGTGCAGGTGAACATCTGTTTAATGTGGAAAGTTTTCTTGGGGCCTGGGATAGAGGTGAGGGGGGAGGTGTAGGGCCAGGTGTAGCACCTCCTGTGGTTGCAGGGAAAAGTGCCAGGGATGGTGGGGCTGGATGGGAGTGTGGAGCAGACAAGGGAGTCATGGAGAGAGTGGTTCCTCTGGAAGGCAGATAAGGGTGGGGAGGGAAATATATCCTTGGTAGTGGGGTCAGATTGCAGGTGGCGAAAGTGGCGGAGAATGATGTGTTGAATCCGGAGGTTGATGGGGTGATACGTGAGGACAAAGGGAATTCTGTCTTTGTTGTTATTGCGGGGAGGGGGTGTGAGGGCTGAGGTGCAGGAAACGCAAGAGATGCGTTCGAGGGCGTTTTCAACCACTGTGGAGGAGAAATTGCGGTCCTTGAAAAACAAGGACATTTGGGATGATTTGACAGTTCAGCTTTGCTGAGTTGGCTACCTGGTTCATGAGGATCCCTGCACAGTAAAGGCCATATTCTACCGCCAGTTGCACATGGGAGGCTGCACTATAAGATGCTCCAAACTCAGAAACAAATTTGGAAGGCTAATTTCACAGCCTGCAAGTCTAACCCCTTACAGGGTAATAAACTGCCCAGGACACATCCCAATATAGAGGTCTCTGTCATCAAGCCATCTCAACATTTGAGGAGAAAACTCAGGTCACGACAAGGCGAGCGAACATAAAGCTGTGCTATCACTCATCCTCCAACAGTGACATTTTATGCAAATAGATCTGCAAATCAAAATTTGGTTTAACATTACACAAGACACAACACTAATGCTGCAACAATTGATTTCCTTGCTGAACATTTATCAGTTAAAGCAATGTGAAAATTAACGATTATTATGGGCAAGGGCACTTGGAAATTCAAGTCGGTGATAATTAGGAGAAAACCCTCCACTGGTTGGAGACATACATAGCACAAAAGAAGATAGCTGTGGTTATTGGAAGTCAAATGATCTCAGTACCAGGACATCACTGCAGGAGCTTCTCAGAACAGTATCCTAAGCTCAATCATCTTCAGCTACTTCAAACCATTCTTTCATCCAAGCCCTCCACTACAAAAAAGTCAGGAGTGATGATATTTGTCGATGAATGCATGATGTTCAGAACAACTTGCCATTCCTCAGGTAGTAAGCAATCATGTCCATATGTAGCAGGAGTTCAACAATGTAGGCTCGGGTACCAAGTTGCAAGTAATATCCATGCTACCCAAGTACCAGACAATAACATTCTTCAACAAGAGACGATCTACACATCTCCCGTGGCATTCATAGGCACTGCCATCACAATCCCCCACTATCAACATCTTGGAGGTTAGGGGTGGGACTGATTTTTAGGTGGTTCGAATCACCCCCAGACCACTGGTTCTGACATTGGTCTTATTTAGGAATGAGAAATGAAGGCAGTAGACAGGTGTTTCAGGGCAAAAGAATCTGTGTTTATTAAATACAAAAGGTAAGTATAATACAAGAAATAACAGCAAATGTATTTCACTGTTATTGTGAAATTGACACAACTATACAGAGGACAGTAATTAAATACACTATTAAACTAAACACTGATCAACCATTGTTAGAAGATAAACAGCAGTTTTAATCACTGAAACTTTAGTTGGGCTTTCTATCTTTGGGATTCCCTGCACTGTCACCACCTACCTTCCCCTCCCTGCTAGCTAGCTTTGATATTTTAGGGTCTCAGGAGTTTAAACTCACCAGTGCAGGAAAACGCGATTTTGACATACAGCTAGCTGTTTCTGCTTGCCGTACCCGGTGCTTCAATGAAGATTTCAGACAGTATAGGTCTTCAGTCTGGGTTGAGTCCGCTAACGCGGTAGGACATGTTTTGGATTTTATCAGGGGAGTACTTGGTTTTCCTTACTTTGTGGTATTTTCTGTTGGCCGGTTTTCACCTCAGGATGTGACTGAGGCCTTGTGGTGTCAGTTGGGTTGGTGGTTTTCGGAGGTTGTTGGTTGTTTGGTCTGCAGGTTGTGGTCGGTTGCTGTTGGTTCCCCTGGTACAGAACAGGCCTATGTCAGTAGTTTTCAGAATTGCTGTTGGGATCCTTCTTCCAGCGATAGCGGTGCAGATAGCTCTCAGGGAGATTGCTATCGGGGTGGTAACTCCTTGGGATCCCTCTCCTGGGGGTAGCTGCGTGAAAGAGCTCTTTGGGATCCATCTTCTGGAGATAGCTGTGTGAGGGTCGCACTTGGGGTGGTAGCTCTTTGAGATGAGATCAGGGCCTGCAATTATACTAATTGCGGGCCTCTTAACTTCGCCAAATCTGCACTTGCCATTGTGTTACTGATGATACCTTTGAGGTCAATTCGCTTCCTGACAGTTAAGAGTATGTGTAAATTATTCTGATTGAAGTTGAATGTCCAGTATCTGCACAGGTTTCAAGATGTCTGGTGTAAATGGGTTAGTTTTCAGTCTAGAGTGTCAGGTCTAGTTGATTGTTCTTAGAGTCTAGGTGTGAACTGGATTTTCAGGCTGAACAATAGTTCCAAGCAGCCACCTCTGTTACCGTGTATTTTTCCCAGAGCATAGCCCAGCTGCCTTTTTACTTTAAAAATGTTTTTGAAAAGTCCAGGGCTTTGGTCCAGTATTTTAGATGACAGGAATTTTTGCTCAATCCTACATTACAAGGCTGGTCACAGCATAGGAAATTTGAAATGAAGAACTCATACCCTGACTATCCAATGCCTGCCTATCATCTATAAATAAACAGCATAAGCAAACACTCTCCATTGCTTTCAATGACTGCAACTCTACAACAGTCAAAACGTCTGATGCCATCCAGGGCTGAGCAGCCAATTTTGTTGGTGCCACATCCACTACCTTCAACATTCACTCCTTCCACCACCAATACAAAGGACCCATAGCATCGGAGGTTTAGGAGAAGGTGAGGTGATCTGTTTGTAAAGTACAATATTCTGAAGAGGGCTTGGCGGGATCGGCAGCAGAGAGGCCTTCTTGACTGGTTAAAAGTGTTAACCAAGGGTCATAGTCTGGGATAAAGGGTATTCCTTTCCACTCCAGATTGACATGAGCAGAAATATCTTCACTCAGAGAGTTGAGATTTGAAGACCCATACTAAAACAGATATAGAGATAGTAAGAACTGCCGATGCTGGAGACAAAG
>NW_025978715.1:0-6394 GCF_021869965.1 Rhincodon typus | reverse complement strand
CATATGCTAAAGTAATACTGTAATGGATCAATTAATATTGCAATAAGGCAGAAAGCGGGGTGTGAATTGCCGAGGTTGTGAGATCAAGCCTCCCCCAAACCAGGTTTTATGAACATAGACCAGTGATTCTTGAAACATCAGGCACAGGAAAATGACAGAGCGATATTCAGCGAAACGGACTTTGTTGGAAAGGACTAATATCCGTATTTTCTGCATTGTTGAGTTCATCTGTCGGTTTAACCTCATTTAGGATTTTGAAATTGCCCTCTCTGCAAATAGCTGCGGTTCATTAATCTGTGTTCAGAAGGGAATTGGTCCCAATACTATTACACACATCCATTGTTCTCCACGAGCAGTCTCAGTTAATAGCTTTTCACCCTCCTAGCCAGATCACTATCCACTCCTTTATCTGCCCAACTGTTTTTGGCTCTATCCCCACCTATTGCTTACTTTTTAACCCTTTTACCCACCCTACCTACTGCATACAAACCGACAATAACCGAGCTACGATCAATTCTGAAGAAGGGTAATCGGAGCCGAAACCTGAGCTTTGATTACTTTTCCACATATGCTGCCATACCTGCTGAGTTATTCCAGCAATTTTTTGGTTTTGGCCCGAATACTGACACCTGGGAACATCATTGCCGGACCTGCTGAACTTTTCCATCAACTTCTGTTTTTGTTGTTGCTTTTGCCGTTCGTCGTTGCATCACCCACGTAAATAACAGTTGGAATCCAATTCTTGTCAGTTTAGAGATTCTTGAATATCCGTATTTTCTGCGTTGCAGTGATGTCTAACTCAAGAATTAGAACCTGTCGCCTAACCTTTAGTGATATGTATATTTAATTGGGACAACGAAACGGAACACGATTTTCCCTCCCACCATTCCTTACAACTTGTCTTACATCAAACGTTAAGAAACAGGAAAAATAAATAACGAGAGATCACAAGCACAGGTTTATCCAGTGGAATTGTTGATGAGTATTTTAAACAACACTCGACACAAGATTCTGATCAATATTTCAGTGTCCTCATGAAACCGGTGTAGAGACAGATGCTTGATGAATGTCGTGAACACAATAGGCCAAGGGCAACTATCTATGTGGAAAGATCCCAATACAAAGACAAGGGTGCACATCTCTGTGTCGTAATGGGGAACACCCCAAAGTCGACTTTTACTTCAGTTTCCAAATGAATCAATGATGTTCTGTGAAAACTGCTTAAACATCAGCTCATGTCGTCCGGATCCCTGCTGCTGATCAGAGGAAGCTCGTCACTTTCTCAAGAAACTCAAGTTTTCAGAGAATGATTAGACCAGAAGCGACTGCTTATCTGACAAGCCTGCACCGACAAACCTGGACGGAGAAATCCAACTTAACATTCCAGTTATACATTTGACTTGTCACCTTGAAAATATTTAGAGACTTATACATTTGAGATTCCGAATGAGGGTTGCGAGAATGGGGTCGGAAAATTCATTGAAGTTTTAGATCAGCAATGACACTATAGAAAGACCAGTCAGCAGACGGTTTGAATGGCCTCTTCCTTTCCTATGTTGGCATCTTTTAGTGTCATTTCAGGCAATTGCAGGGAACATCTGACAGTGCTGCATAAATTTCTGTCGACCGCCATTCTGAGCTAATCCCATTTGCCTGTCCATGGTTACGTATTCCTCCATTTCCTGCCTGCTCATGAGTCTGTCTAAATGCCTCTCAAACGTTGCTATCATGATGAAGACAATGGTGAATCGACCCCACTGAATATCAAGCTCATCATTTTTACCCCATTCCTCTCACAGCTGCAATGGGCAGTTCCTGTTGCAGCTTTAGATCAGACAGTGGAGTATTCTCAGATATGCTCGATCAGACTGTATGCTCCTTCACACAGGTTTCCAACTGGATACATGGAACACGTGGCCGTGTGAATATTGGAGATTCAGGTGGTAGGTTTCTCACTTGTCGGGCTGGAGTTCTGGCTGCGGTGCTGCACATAATCTTCCGATATTTTAAATCCAGTTCTGGCCTCTTCCTACTAAACAATTCTTACCGTGAAATTCAATTTACCTTTGTGTTACATTCTTATGCATTCAGTCGTCATGAAAGTCTTGAAACGTGTCCTTGAATGAAGTAATGGTGAAGGTTGTTGACAATGGGTGTAGTGTGAATCCTGTTGTCTATGTGAACATTTCAAAGGAAGTTGGTGAAGTGTCGCTGAATCGAATTCCGTGAAAAATTTGCGCGATGCCGCGAAAGCCTTGTGACAGCGGGGATGTAAAATTTTCTGTGAGGAATTGTTTTCCAGACTCGAGGGGAGTGCACAGTACTGTTCCCAGGAGTCAGTATTGGCACCAACCTCTCTTCCAGACAGATATTAATGACCCGTGTGCTTGCACAGTTTCAAAATCCTAGATGATGCAAAACTCGCAGACAAATGAAACAAGGCAGATAGCCGCAAGAACTGCTCTTTACCGATAAAGTTTATCTTGCTCTGCATTCCTCCGTGTTCTTTTCCTGAACCTTGGAACGGAACCACGACATGATCAGGGCAACGCGTAACCAACTGTAAAAAGGGAAATGAGTGCAGTGTCAGAGTTCATGGCGGGATACACTAGATACATGGTGAAGTTAATTCCCCACAACAGGAACTCTTCCCAAACAGCAGACTGTGGTGAGACAACTCAGAGTGAAGTGAACCTTTGGAATTCGGTGCCCCAGAAACTGTGGAGGTCAGTCATTGCGTCTGTTCAAGAATGTGATTGACAGATTTCTACAGACTGAAAACATCAAAGGCTCCGGGAACAGTGGAGGAAAATGCTGAAAATGTATATTCCAAAAATCAATCCACTTTAGCACTCTGTAGTTTAGCAATTTCCTCAAAAACGTTATGAACAACTGGGGAAAACGATCATATAATCCGAGTTCACAGCCGATTTGCCAACCGTTAAGGGTTAATTGGAAATATGATGGCCTTTACTTACGCGTGGTACTTATATAACAGTATAGAGGTATGTGCAATGCCGAGGTTGTGAGTTCAAACCTCACCTCGAGCAGTTTTAGTTTGTCGTGGTGCAAGACGGTAAGGAGGGAAAGCAAAGTTTATGTGAAACTGCCAGTTTCTGAGGATTGGGAAATGACTCAACGGATGTTCGAAATGTGTGCGAAGTGATAACAGAAGGTAATTTTTATTCAGTTCGGAGACTTTTCTCATATGGCTGACTCCACTTAGTTAAATTGCGGGAAAAAGCTGTTTAACTTGTTTCAATTTATTCAATTTGCTGCAAACTCGCACAGGACATTGCAACAATCAAAAAGGAATTAGATTTATCTCTTTCAACCGTGCGAATGTTATATTCAACTTTGGTCAGAAATTTTATCAGATTACAATAAAGAGCTGCTGAGAAGAAGTGAGCGTTCAAAATGCAAAAAGACGGAGTCTTGTTTGTGAATTTCTTGGAAGGAGATCAGCAAGTTTGAAATGGACCTAACATCATAAATGTGGTCAAATTTTTAAGACACCATTGTAAAGCATGAATTGCATCTCTGAGCGACGGTTCATTTCCGACTCGAGAGGATATAACTTTACTGTTCAACTTTTTTAAAAAAAATGTTCAGTTCCATTTATAATGCTTCACGGAGAATGAACTGCCATACTTTTGAAAGTCATGAGCTTTTTTTTCTTATTCAATCTTATTCAGCTGCATGCGTTCAATAAATTTCTTTATACGTGAAGTCAAATAAATTCGAAATTGTTGCCCCCCCACCACCGACCCACAGATTCTCTCTCACTGTTAAATTCCCTCCTAAGGGACCAAGGGGTGGATACTTCTTTGAAGTTAGGTGGCATGTAGGCAGGGTGGTTGAACAGGCGTTTGACACATTGCCTTCATTGCTCAGTTGTTTGAGTTTAGCAATTGGGAAGTCTTGTTTACAGGACGTTGGCGAGGCCTTTTCCAGAATACTGTGTCCAGTTCTGGTCGTTCAGTTATAGAAGGCATGTTATTAAGTTGGAGAGTGTTCAGAAGATATTTAGCAGGATGTCGTCTGGCATGGAAGGTCTGAATTTTAAAGAAAGGTTGGATAGGCTGGGCCTTATTTTTTTGCTGGTGCGTAGGTGGTTGAGAGGCAAACTGATAGAAGTTTATAAAGTAATGAGAAGTGTAGATTGCATTAATAGTAGCTGTCTTTTCCATAGGATCGGAGGTTTCAAGACTGGGGGCATACTTTTAAGTTGAGAGGAGAGAGGTTTTAAAAAAAGACACGAGAGTCAATTTTTGTTTACACAGAGGGTGGTTTGCGTGTGGAATAAACTTTCTGAGGAAGTGGTGGATGCGGGTACAATTACAACGTTTAAAAGACATTTGAACAACGTTTGGAGGGATGTGTACCAGAAGCTGTCAGGTGGGACTAGTTTAGTTTGGGATTCTGTTCGGCATGGACAGGTTGGACCGAAGGGTATGTTTCCGTGCTGTCTGACTCTATGAATCTATGCTCATGTGTCTTTTAGAACATTTTGGATTCAATTTCTGTACTTTGTTTCTGGAAAATCGTTCAGGAATTAAATAGTTCTGAGTGAAAGAAACTCTGCTCCAATCTTCTCTTTATCATTCACCATTTTAAATGTCTGATACTGCTTATTGATTCACCCAAAAGAGGGAATTCCCTTCCTATTTAGCCACTTCGAACCTCACATCATCTGAAAAGTCTCCGCAAGTTTACATCCCAATCCTCTGTATTTCTGGTACAGTATTTCCAACATTTCATAAATAAAATTATTCATCCTTTCTACTATCCTGATAAACCGCGTCTGTGTCCTTTCTAATGACTTTATGTCTCAGTCAACCCGTCTGTGTCCTTTCTGATGTCTTTATTTCTCAGTAAACCCCGTCTGCGCCGTTTCTAAACTTTGTATACTTTTGTTGAAGAGTGAGGATCAGGATTGCATACAATACTCCTACTGAGGTTGAATCACTAATATTACAGTTGTCCTGCGATCTTTTTGCTTATTTAATGTGATTTCTCCATTTATAAACTCAACTAACCCAAATGATTATCTTACCATATCATGAACATCCTCTTCATGGGGACTCACTCTCTACTCACTTCCGTTTATACTTTCATGGAATGTGGGAATGGCTTGTAAGTCCAGTCCCCGTGGCCTGAGTGACTCTCAACTATTTCAAAAGTTAATTGAGATTCAACCACCTCACTGTGGGGCTACAGTCACATAAGTGCAGACTGGATAAGGGCAGTAAATTCCTTCACCAGAAATTAAAGTGAATCTGAAATCTACAGTTTTCGAACAAAAACTGTCCCACTTATTGTGTACCGTCTTTCTATGTTGGCGTCACTTTTGTGCATCACGTCGTGCTTCCCTGTATTGAATTCTACCAATGATTAATTGGTGAATGGAGACATTCTCCTCAACCCTCATGATTTTAAATTCCATGGCACGTTGACTGATTTTGTTAGTATGCTCCCGGAAGACAATCCTCTCATCTCTGGGCTGAATCCAGTGAATATTTCTGATATGACCTCGAAGGTAATTATTTCCTTCTCCCGGGTAAGGAGATCATCATTGCACTGAACTGCATTTTTTGTGCACATTAAAAGCAAGACAATTGCAGCAAGATTTTTATATTCAAATTTTACAATCTGGTTCCAGTAAAAATTGTCCCAACAATCACATTCCTCATGGTCGTTTATCTGTGGATGATATCACTTCCTGAATCGTGTACAATGACATTCAAATTTTTCTGAACACCATCATTCGCTGTTTTCTCTTTACCGTCCCACTCTACATCTTAACATCACGTAATTTGACAGCTTATCGTACTTTTCCAACTTTTTCAAACAATCCCATTCGTGATTACGATGTGGAAGTGCTGGTGTTGGACTGGTGTAGACACAATCAGAAGTCTCACGGCACCGGGTTACAGTCCAGTGGGTTTATTTAAAATGACAAGCTTTCGAGTGCTGCTCCTTCATCGTGATAAATTATTACTTTATTGCAACAGTACTTTCTACAAGCAAAGAGGACAATGAAACAAGACTGATCGATGACATCAGAGTGTAGGAACCCATACGTTGCAGTGACCACAGTGTGACTAAGTTTCACGTTTACTTTGGGGGACGGGAGTTTGAATCTAAGACGAGCACTTTATACCTAAATAAAGGCAATGGTACCACTTGAAGTGAGGGATGGCTGAAATGAAGTGGAAGATTAAGTTAAGAAATTGTTCAGTGCAGACGCAATAGCAGAGAGTTAAGGAAACAATCCAGAATACACAAAAAAAACCCTCCAGTGTGTCTTTGTCAGTTTTCCGTCGGTTTTGAAGATGAGCACGCGTATTTTCAGCCTGAGAGATAGTAGGAACTGCAGATGCTGGAGAATCTG
>NW_025978714.1:0-6395 GCF_021869965.1 Rhincodon typus | reverse complement strand
CCATCCCCGCCTCTTCGACCTGTTTGTTTCCTCTCCACCTATCCTCTCCTCTATCCCTCTTCTATCCGCCTCCCACTCTCTCCCTATTTATTTCAAAACCCCCTTCCCCTCCCCCTTTTCTGATGAAGGGTCTAGGCCCGAAACGTCAGCCTCTCTGCTCCTATGATGCTGCTTGGCCTGCTGTGTTCATCCAGCCCTGCACCTTGTTGTCTCTGCTATTGTAAACTAGCAGGTACAGGACAATGGTTCAACAGGATGTAGGATGTGGGCAGCAGAAGTTTGGAGAAGCTCAAGTTTATGGAAGGTGGAAGTTAAGAAAGCAGGCAGCAGCCTATTTGCCCAGTTGAGAGTGGAGGTAACTCAAACATGGATAAGAGGTTTAGCAGAAGATAAAGTGAAGCAGGAGTTGACAGGGCTAATATTACAGGCATGGGTAAAAGCAGCATTGGGGGTTTAGAGAATAAGAAAACAGAACCTCAGCTCAGGGTCCGTTTTTATTCATTCACAGGTTGTGGGCATCACTGGCTGGGCTAGCATTTATTTCCCATTCCCAGGTCACAGAATCACAGGAGTGTTATGGCACAGAAGGAGGCCGTTTGGCCCCATTATATCTGCACTAGCTCTTCAAATGAGCATCATTACCTATTGTTATTCTCCTGCCTTCTCCCATATACCCTTGCACATTATTTCTATCCAAATAATCATCTAAAGACAGCAAACTTTGTTTTAACTGGCACCTTATGAACTGGCACTGTTGATAAACTGGAAAAAATTATTTACCTCAAATACCAGAAGATTACTGTATTATTGCAAAGATGTCCAAGGAGTTAGTTGACGGGGTGAGTGAGAAGGCTCTCTGCCAATAAGTTTATTTAAGGGAAAGTTGCTTAATATTTAAGTGATTTATGTTTTAATAAAGTATAACAATGATGTATATACCCCCTCCATTTTTTTCAATGACTTAGTGTGTGCTTTTACATTGATTATGTGGACCTGTTCATTATCTGGAATATTTGATCAACCAGCTCACTCCTGGTCCAATAGGTGCTGGTTAATAAAAGCTTTGCTGTACTGTCTTGAATATCTCAATTGAACCCGTCCCTATTACTCTTCCATGCAGTGCACTCTATATCCTGACTACATGCTGTGTGACAAAGTTTTTTCTCAACTTGCACTTGCTTCTTTTGCAGATCATTCTAAATCTTCAATTGCCCCTTGAGAAGGTAGTTGTGAGCTGCCTTCTTCGACTGCTGCAGTCTTGGGGTATAGTATACACACAGCTCTGTTAGGAAGGGAGTTCCAAAACTTTAACCCGGCAGCACTGAAAAAATGGCAAAAGTTTAAGTCACAATGGTGTGTGATGGAATTAGACATTGAAGCTGTGAAGACTCTGATTCAACGTCACACAGTGACCAAGGAGGAGTTGATATTTATGGCTAAGAGCTGGAGTTTGCGTGATAAAGACAGGGACAAAGGTGTCTCCCTTCCCAATGTTAAACTGTTGCTCACCCCAAACAGGATTACAGAAAGCAAGCCAAAAATTTTGCAGCAATAGAAGGATTGGGAGAGTTGGTGTTAGGGTAGAGTAGGCTGCCATTAATGTAAATGTGAAATCATTCTCCACAATTTAATTTAAATTATACAAAGCAGTTTTGCCCTGTTCAATTTAGACTTGTAGATTTTAATGAGATAACGATGTATGTTAATGATGTTTGAAGGATAGTTACAAGTCACTGGTGTTAATTATGATTATAAAGCATGCAGATTGCGATGAATTTCTCATTGCTAATATGTAGAGCTGGAAATGCTTTTCAACATGCTGATACATAGCAATCAATTTCCTTTTGGAATATGTAGTGAGTGTCACTTCACATAAAGGATAAGTGGGAGGACTAAATAATGAATTCCATAGGTCGTTGAGATCTGAGAGGATTCAGATCCTTCTTGTCACATTTTCAAAAAGGAAATCAATGGGTGATATTTCCCACATAAGTGTGGGACAGAGTTTTGATGCGCTCTGTTTCCATGATCCTAGTTATAGACATATGAATAAGAGTAGGCCACTCAGCCCTTTCAGCCTGCTCTATCATTCAATATGATCATGACTGATCTGATTTTAACTTCAACTCTACATTCCTGCATAATTTTTCGTCCTCTTGCTAATCAAGAATCTGTCTACTTCTGCCTTAAAAATATTTAAAGGTGCTTCATACACTGCCTTTTGAGGAAGGGAATTCCAAAGACTGACAAACCTTTGAGAGAAAATGTTTCCTCATGTCCACCTCAAATGGACAATCTCTTGTTTTCAAACTATGGCCTCTAGTCCTAGATTCTCCCACAAGTGGGAAACATCCTTTCAACATCCGCCTGCTAAGTTCCCTCAGGATATTTTATGTTTCAATTAAGTCATGTCCCAATTTTACTAAACTTCAGAGTGTATAGGTCTAACCTGTGTAACCTTTACAATACATTAACATCTTCTGTGAGTACAGCGGCCATTACTGTACACAATACTCCAGATGTAGTCTCACCAAGCCCTGTAGAACTAAAGCATAATGCCTCAACCTTTGCATTCATTTCCTCTCACAATCAAACATAACATTTCTATTAGCTTTCCAGATTACATGCTCTTCCTGCATGTGACAGTGATCAGATCATCTCTAATTGTACTGTTGATTGGAAGACAAAAAAAAAGCTAGGACAGCTGGATAACAGACTGTGTGCTAACCTCTTGTGCTAGGATACTCAGATCTCTCTGCATGTTAGGCCACTGGAACCTCTTACCACTTAGATAATGCTGTTTTCATTTTTCCCACGTTGTATTCCAGATCTTTGCCCACTCACTTAATCTACCTAAATCTCTTTGTAGTTTCTTCTTGTCCACTTCATAACCCACTTTCCTACCTAGCTTTGTGTCATCAGCAAATTCAGACCCTTCGTTTTTACCTAGGAAGGAAGATTCGAGGTGTTGAGCCAGATTGTTTTGCTCAGGGATGATGGGAAAACAACATGGAGGGCCAGATGCCTCTAAACAATAGAGTCATGGCTGCATTGGTGAGGTCTGTAATCTACGGCCAATATGCCTCCTTGACCACTGTTAGTGTGTGCTCATTGGAGGCTCATAGAAATGGTGACAAGGGTTCTGAAACATCAAGAGGGTATATTCAACAGTGATACAAACATAGAGAAAGCTGGATAAACTCTGCAGGTTTGATAGCATTCGTAGAGAGAGATACAGAGAAGAACAGAGTTCAAGTCCAGCATGAATCTTCTTTAGAGTGGAAGAAGCACCTAATGATTTTCTCCAGCATTCTCCGTGTTTATTTCAGATTTCCAGCACACATTGTATTTTGCCTTAATCTCAACTGATATTTGATTGATGCAATACAGAGGGATTATCCACTGAAGCCATTATTGAGATGTAAGCCTTCAATGTTCATATCATGGGAAGGCCCCTGAATAAAATACAAGGCACCAACATAAGTCCTTAATTTGGGAAAGAGTAGAAGGATGTGGATTTTAGGTGAAAAATAGGATTGGGAAATGCACCTCGAATAGAGGGGCTGGCTGATGTTCCAAAGGACTGCTTCGTGTCAGTTGTGTCTCAGTTGGTAGCCCTGTCATCTCTGAGTCATAGAATTTGGAGTCTGGACCCCATCAAGGCCCAAGTACAGAAATCAAGGCAGATCAGCGCATTGCTAAGGGAGCACTTTGCTGACAGAGATGCCAACTTGAGGATGTGGTGTTAATCTGACCAAGCCTTCCTGCTTGGATGAATATAAAATCATCCCATAGCAATATTTTGAAGAGGAGCGGGTCAGTTATCCAGCTGTCCTAGCTATTTTTTTTGTCTTCCAATCAACAGTACAATTAGAGATGATCTGATCACTGTCACATTGCTGTTGGTGGGTGTCTCTTAGGCATTATTTGGTTGCCTGCACTTCCTGCATTACAATAGCGACTACACTTCAGAAGCAGTTAACCGACTGTACAACGCTTTGAGATGTCTGGTGGTCATGAAAATCCAATAGAAATACAAGCCTTTCTTGATTTCTTTTACCATATTCCCATATTCTCAGAGAAATTGTTTTGTAAGTTATATATTTTTGTTAAAAAATATAGACTGCAAGGTTGAGAGCTCCTTGAAAGGGCAGCCAGGTGGTGTGAAAGGAGACTGCCAAAGCATTGGGCTCTCATTTATCAGCCCACTATCAGAGCAGAGAGCCAAGGAAACGTTGTTCACCTGAGTAAAGAAGCATTAACTGGGCTTTAATTCAGAACTCAGAATTCGATCATAAGTCATAAGATTCCTAAAATTTGCCTAACTCTATCATAGATTTATTGGTAAAGAAAGGCTTGATGTAGGTTAAAAGCTGAAAGAACTGCAGATGCTGTAAATCAGAAACAAAAACAGAAGTTGCTGGAAAAGCTCAGCAGGTCTGGCAGCATCTGTGAAGAAAATTCAGAGTTAACGTTTCGGGTCCAGTGACCCTTCCTCACCGGACCCAAAATGTTAACTCTGATTTTTTCTTCACAGATGCTGCCATACCTGCTGAACTTTTCCAGCAACTTGATGTAGGTTGCCCTTTGAATTCATTCTTCGTCATGTGGGGAAGGTTAGATACTTGCAAGACGAAATTTGTTGATCACTAAAGGCACAACTGAAAGGCATGTTATTCATGAGAGTCTATTGCTGTTGAGACCAGCATTTTCGAAGTGGATAACTGATGAATTTGACAGTTTGATGTGTCTCTATGAAGATTCTAATTCCTGGAAAAGTCCTATCAGTTCAATCTTTGAACCTCACATAAGGCAAACCGATCTTTTCTGTTTACTCCCGGCAGCGGCAATTGGTGCATAATATGCTGGATTGCACTCAGTCTGGAGTCAAAACTCCCCTTTCTTTAGCGAACAGGGCACCATGGTTCCACGGTTCCACAGGCACCAGACTTTTGAAATAGGCCAACATTAACATTGCACAGGCCTTGTAGCTTCTTTCATTTCCTGACCAGCGATTCACTGACAAATGGATAAACTTGAAAGCAAAGATAGTGATAGGGAATGGGTTTGATAAGTTGGATGTGTAAACACTTATGGAAACATGGCAGCAAGTGGGAATGGAGTGGAACATTACCTGCAGAATACATGGACACTGGTGTAGGCAGCTTGCATCCAATACATTTCCCTTGTGCATTTTTCATGGACACAATGGCTGAATCACCTCCTCCTGTCCCATAACATCCCAAGGAACCTGATGATTAAACATGGTGCACAGTTCTTCCTTCTAACACATCATCAGGAGAAACAAGGAAAGGCAACATTAAGGCCGAAATAGAGAGGGACGAAGAGGAATAGGGTTGGGGGAGACTTGGTATTCTGAGAGGAGTGGGAGGTCGGAGGTGGGGTGAAGAAAGGCGAAAGGGCATGGAAATTCCTAACCCTGTACTGCATTCAAATAGTGGTAATGGGTTGCAGTGGGAATGTCCATTAGTAGCCAACTTCCTCAAAACCAATTCCCCACCCTCCTCAATAGAGTCACTTCCTCACCCACTTCCTGATCCAACCTTCCCCCTCACCCTTCCCCTCCCCAACCCCCTGCCTCGCCGGTAGCAACTACCACTGTAGGACAACAATCCGCAGCCAGAGACTGACCAATCACAAGATGAGAAAGTACTGAGGAGGAGTGGAAAGGTACATCCTGGTGCCAAGCAGACAATTGTCAGCATGGGCCTAGAATAAAGAGAAATGGGAGCAAGACTTCAACTAGTTGCCACTGACAGAACGTTCGCAATCTCTGCCGATTGACCATATGAGAAGCCCAGACTGACTGCAGAGGTGACCCAACAGTCCTGACCTTAGCACCAGGCAGGATCCTGTTACATTTTCCTAATGATGCATGCCGTTAGTGTGTCATTACACTGGTGTATAGTCCAAGCAAATTCAGGCCCATCATCGTTCTCTGACACCTAACCACAAAACAATTGTCAACAGCCTCAATATCAGATGACAGGCCATCATTACTGTGAGAAACTCTCCGTTCTCTACAAGAATACTCAAAGTAACGTTTCCAATGAAATTGCTCTGTGTATTTGAGCTAACGTAGGTAAAATTTTCTATTTTAATAACGAAGGAGAGTTTGCTCATTTCTAACTAACATTCCCAAAATCCTTTGGGGAGTAAGTAATCTATTCACCACAAATTAATATTACAATAATATTTGAAATTATGGCAAACCTGTTCAGGGAATAATACAACAGAGTTAGAGATAGTAGAACTGCAGATGCTGGAGAATCTGAGACAACAAGGTGCAGAGCTGGATGAACACAGCAGGCCAAGCAGCATCATAGGAGCAGAAAGGCTGACGTTTCGGGCCTAGACCCTTCATCAGAAATGGG
>NW_025978713.1:5837-6395 GCF_021869965.1 Rhincodon typus | reverse complement strand
TTCATAGACACACACATATACACACACACACATATACACACACACACCCATACACACATATACACACACACACCCATACATATATACACACAAACACCCATACACATATACACACACACCCATACACATATACACACACCCATACACATATACACACACCCATGCACATACACACACACATACCCATACATACATAAACACACACACTCCCATACACACATACACACACACACCCATACACACATACACACACACAACCATACACATATACACACACCCATACACATACACACACACACCCATACACACATACACACACACATCCATACACACCTACACACACACACACCCATATACATACACACACACACCCATACACATACACACACCCCCATACACACACACACCTATACACACACACACACCCATACACATACACACACACCCATATACATACACACACAACAATATACATACACACACCCATACATACACACACACACCCATACACACACACGCACATACCCATACACATATACACACACACACCCATACACA
>NW_025978713.1:5477-5737 GCF_021869965.1 Rhincodon typus | reverse complement strand
ACACACACACACACCCATACATACACACACACCAATACACACACACGCACACACCCATACACATACACACACATACACTCACCCATACACATACACACCCATACACACACACGCACACACCCATACACATACACACCCATACACACACACACACCCATACACACACACACACCCATACACACCTACACACACCCCCATACACATACACACACACACACAGCCATACACATATACACACACCCATACACATATACACACAC
>NW_025978713.1:0-5377 GCF_021869965.1 Rhincodon typus | reverse complement strand
CACACCCATACACATACACACACACACACACACACACACACACACACCCATACAGTCTCTTCTCAGTCCTTGTTGCTGGGTCCTTCTACAGGCTATGCCACAGTCCTAGCAATGGCCATCACTCCCTCCTTCTCATTCCCATTCGCTGACCCCCTCTTCTGCCTGCCCTCCTAATCACTCTGGAAAGCCGGTTGGGATGGGTGAGGGGGTTAACTCTTTTAATGGGGAAGGGGTGAGCCTTGCTGCAGACGGGGCCCTTTTTGAGGCCCGGGTCCTAAACACAAAGATTACTTGACTGCCTGAACTTGCACGATGCTGCTAGGAAATTTCATTATGTGGTGTAGCTCCCCAACACCCATTGGTAATATCCCAGCAGCAATCGGAACAGGCTTTTAACTGAATTTAACACTTAGGAGACCTTCTCTTTCTCCCTCCCAATTTTTTTCTCTCTCAAATACTGCTTGTATCTTTTCATCTCCCACTGTGTCCCTCTCCCTCAAGTGCCCTTGTTCTAGTTGCTTGATCTTTCAGGGGAGACAGCGGTGATCAGAATGCATCTCATTTCCTAAAACCAACCTCCCTCAGGATTGAGCTGGGCGACAGATCCGAAATTGTCTCTGATGAAGAGCTTCCTGAAGCTGAAATAAAAGCGAAATACTGGAAATCTGAAATAAAAAAACAACAAAGTGCTGGAGAAACTCAGTAGATCTGGCAGCATCTGTGGAGGGACAAACAAAGTTTATGTTTTAATACGTTTGGTTTGAAGCTTGTGGTCCTGTGTAAAGGACACATGAGGTTCAGAGGTAGTAAGAACTGCAGGTGCTGGAGTTGGAGATAACACAGTATGGAGCTGGAGGAACACAGCAGACCAGACAGCATCAGAGGAGCAGGAAAGCTGACGTTTCGGGTCGGCACCCTTCTTCAGAAGTTTTGAAACGTCATGTGTAATTTCTGAAGAAGGGTCCTGATCCGAAACGTCAACTTTCCTGCTCTGCGTGAGGTTCAGTGTCGGCTGGGCCTTGTGCATAACCATTCTGCTGCAGGGATCATTGATACACTCTGTGACCACGGACAAATTTCTATGAAAATGTGAAGGAACCATTTTGAGCGCAGTACAGTTCGATGTTGTGCCCCATAAACTGTCTCTGACCTCTCTCAAACAGAACTGACTGTCCTGCAGATCCCATTGGCTTCAAGTTCATAATATCCCTGACTTCAGTCCAATGAATGTTATCTTCTATCAGTGATCCCCCAGATGTAGTCATGGCACTTTTCCTGCAGAATTCCATCAAGAGACCTAATACTGTGGGAACTATTGCCTCCCATTGGAAGCTCACTGCGCATTATTTGTTTAGTCAACTCCTGGTTCTAGAGCAACAGTCTAGGAAGGAATGGGGTCTCTGGGTGCAATGATGTAACAACTTGTAATAAATCTGGCGCATAAGATTCATTTTATTTAATGAATTGGTGACGATAGTTGTAAAACTGTTTCGTTTTAATGCTGATAGTTCACTTATGGCATTGATTTGGACAGTTCTACAGAAGGCACTGCCTGACATGAAACATGGAACAAGTTATGGAAGGTTTCCTGGTGAGAAATACATGGTTCATGAAAGCAGGCAGTTAGGGCGCTTTGTGAAAACGGTGCCGGTCTGGGGCTGTTCGCCTCTTTCCTGCTCACAGTCGGGTCGATAAAATCTCGGTCTGGTTTGGAACAGCCGGCCTTTTTCGGAAGATGGACCACATTCCCTTCCATGTGCTGCGCAGATTGTTAAACTCCTCGTTGATCTGAAGAAGCGTTTTCCCCTTCGTTTCAGGAAGGACGTAAAACATGAAGAGCGAAGCAAAAGAGCAGTTTACGACAAATAGAATGAAGGAGAAAGGCCCCAGAACCTCCTGTAAAGAGAGGAGCGAATTAGCGAGAGGTTGGCCTTCATTTTATACCTGGCTGGTTCCCATTGCCGTGCGTTAGAGGGAGGTTTAGAGACCCAGTGAAAAACTGATAGCTGTGTTTAAGAACCCACTTGGATGGTGATGGAGAGCCTGACTTCGGGTCTTTACCATCAATGTCTATATTAGATTCTTAAAGAGGAGCAGCAAATGTATCAACTTCATAAAATGTTCTACTCAGGAATGGTCTGTCACTCTGCAAATTTCGCAGCTTAAAGTATGTTCAGAAATACAAACAACGGCTAACCTCTGACCTACCCTCCCAGGTACATTTGAGAATGACGTTCTGTTTCTGAACAGCATGAAATCTAAACGCTGAGCTTTCATTTTTGCCCACATCTTACCCGAGATCAGAAACATTGTATGTAAATCCAGGCCTGGTGAGTGCAACTCCTGTGCCACACAATATTGATGCAGCGTAAACTCTAATATACAGTAATTCAATAAGTCACAATCTCATTTACTAAGTGGCAATAAACAATATTATCTCGTAATTTATAAAACAGCTTGTCCTCAGAGATTTCTCCTAGAACCAATCTACCAGTGAGGTAGCAATAAAAAAGGACATGTTTACAGCTCAGCCACGGAATATAGTTCTGTGTACTGGACCTTGTGTTAAGTAACTTCAGCACCCTATTAAACTGCTGGCCTGTGGTAAATGCAGAGAAGTGCAAGAGTAATTGTAGTGGATTTCAATCACCCAAGTATTGACTGCAATAGTTCGAATGAAAGGTAGAAAGGGAACAAAATTCTCAATTTGTATCCAGGAGAACTTTTTTAGCCAATATGTAGAACGTCCAATGGGGGAGGGGGAGTTTCTGGACCTAATATTTGGAAATGAGCCTGGACAAGTGGCATGCATAACAATGAGGTGGCTCAGTGTTTAGCACTACTGCCTCACAGCACCAGGGACCCAGGTTCAATTCCAGCCTCGGGTGACTGTCTGTGTGGAGTTTGCACGTTCTCCCTGGGTTTCCTCTGGGTGCTTGGGTTTCCTCCCACAATAACAAAGATGTGAAGGATAGGTGGATTTAAAGTTTTGGCAAAGATCTGTAGCTCAGGTTGTTGGCTTGTTCTCATTCAAACGTTTCGTCACCATGCTTGGTGACATCATCAGCGGAGCCTCCGATGAGGCGATGTTATTCTACTCAGCTTGGAATTTATACTGTCCGGTCCGTTATGGTGAGGAGTATCATTTCTGGTTTTGATCTGTATGGGTTTGTATATGGGGTCCAATTCGATATGTTTGTTGATTGCATTACGGGTGGAGAACCATGCCTCTAGAAATTCCCATGTGTATCTATGTTTGGCTTGGGCTACCATGGTTACGTTATCCCAGTTAAACTGATGGCCTTTGTTGTCCGAGTGTACCAATATTAGGGAGCGTTTGTTGTGCCATTTTGCTGCTAGCTGATGTTCTGATGGCTAGTTTCCTTCCTGTCTGTCTGATGCAATGTTTGTGGCAGTCGTTGCATGGTATTTTGTAAACCACATTGGTTCTGCATGTTGTGGGAATGGGGTCTTTAATCCTTGTGAGTGTTTGTTGTAGAGTGGCTGTGGGCTTGTGTGCTATCATGATTCCTCGTGGTCTTAGGAGTCTTGTTGTTAGTTCTGATATGTTCTTGATGTAGGGCAGTGTGTTAGGGCGTACTGTGTCCTCCTGTTGTTGTCTATTTAGTAGGCATCTGTGGATGAAGTTGCGGGGATATCCGTTTATAGTGAGGTGGATTGGCATGCTAAATTGCCCATAGTGTCCAGGGATGTGTAGATTAGGTGAGTTAGCCATGGGAAATGCAGGGTTACAGGGATAGGGTAGGGGTGTGGGTCTGGGTGGGATGCTCTTCGGAGGATCAGTGTGGGCTTGATGGGTGGAATGGCCTGCTTCCACACTGTAGGGATTCTATGATAGGAAAGCATTTTTGGAGATTGTGATCATAATTCAGTTAGATTTAGGATAGTTATAGAAAAGGATAAGGATGGGGCAGGAATAAAAGTTCTAACTGGGGAGAGGCTAAGTTATTAAGATACAATTTGGCTCAGTTGGAAGCAGCTACTTTCAGATAAATCTGTGTCAGAGCAGCAGGAGGCATTCAAAGGGGAAATAGCAAGAAGACAGGGTAAATAGGTTCCTGTAAAGACAAACAATGAGATCATGTTCAGAGGACCTGGGATGATAGAGGCATAAAGGTTAAAATTAAGAAAGAAAGAGAAACTTATGGCAAATACTGAGGGTTAATACAGCAGAGTCTAGAGGAATATAAAAAGTGCTGGGAGGCTTCAAAAGGAAATTAGAAGAGCAAAGAGAATGCATTTGAAAGCACTGGCAAGTAGGATAAAGGAAAACACAAAGGATTTTCAAAAATAAAATTAAAAAGAACAAGAGACTATCTAAGGAAAGAGTAGGGACTCTAAAGGTAATCTGTGTGTGGTTCCAGAAGATTTTGGCATAATCCTCAATGAATACTTTGAGTTGGTCTTCACAACGGTAAAGAATAACACAGATAGAAATGTCAGGGTGAAAAATGTTATAAGAAATTAACAGAGTGAGAGAGGAGGTGCTAGTAGGTTTAGCAGATTAAAACATAGATAGATTTGCAGGCCCAGATAAAAGTAATGAAAGAAGATAGAGACGATAAGGGTGGCATAGAAGGAGAGATAGAAACCTCTCAGAAAACCTCCTACAGTCTGATTACCTAACAGAGAAATAGGTGACATTTTGACACTGTGTTCTTATATTTAGAGAAAGGACAATGGAAATTAAAAAGTATTTGATTTGAGTGATGCAGTGAAGGTTTGATATTTCTCAGCTGAGTCTGTGTTGTTGAATGTGGGTTGCGTTTAGCTTAAAGCAATCTTCTATTGGTATGAGAAACAGAAATTCACAGACATCTTTACGATGCACATTGATGTTCTGTGGGGAGATAAAATATAAAGGAAATTTAAAAGATTGGTAATCAGGCCTTGGAGGCCTTAAATATGTCTGTGTACTGAGACATCAAGCAGAATATATTAGAAGTATTTTGGATTAACATTTTTACTTTGAAAGTGCTAATAGCATTCCAATAAATTGAGCCAGATCCTCTCAGAAGGATATTCAGGGAAGAAGCAGACCAGTTAATAAGTTTGAGTGGACAGTTAAACTGATCCTGCACTCAGGCTAGATTCAAAGCTAGTTAAGATGTATATGGAACATGCTACTATTGAAGACATACCAGAATCAGATAAAGAAATTAAATTCCAAAAAATACACACTAACATTCCCAGCTTTGGAAGATAAAAAAAAGCCTAGCCCTTCTTAGTGATGTTGCGCATGCTGGACTTTTCTATAGATATTCTCATATGACAGTGTATGTCATATACTTGATGGGAAAGAATACTAAATGTTACCCATTGACCATGGAATCTAAGAAAATAAAAGCATTCATTC
>NW_025978712.1:2109-6395 GCF_021869965.1 Rhincodon typus | reverse complement strand
TCTGCATATCAATACTCCTAAGGGTTCTGTCTTTCACTCCATAATTTCCACCTGTAAAAAAATGCATCACCTCGCCTTTGTCTGGATTAAACTCCATCTGCCATTTTTCTGCCCATGCCTCCAACTGACCTCTATCCTGCTGTATCCTCTTACAATCCCCCTCGCTATCCACCAATCTTTGTATGGTCCGCAAATTAGACCAGCCACGTTTTCCTCCAAATCATTTATGTAGACTGCAAACAGCAAAGATCCCAGCACTGATCCCTGTGGAATACTCATTAGTCACACCCCTCCATCCCGAAAAGCATCCTTCCACCTCTACCCTCTGTCTCCTGTGACCAAGCCAGTTCTTGTATCCACCTTGCCAGCTCAAACCCCTGATACTATGTGACTTTACCTTTTGTACTAGTCCGCCATGAGGGACCTGGTCGTAGGCTTTACTGAAGTCCATGTAGACAACAACAACCGCTTTTCCTTAAATAAAATCCCGAGAGAACTGCGGATGCTGTAAATCAGGAGCAAAAACAGAAGTTGCTGGAAAAACTCAGCAGGTCTGGGAGCATCTGTGAAGAAAAGATCAGACTTAACGTTTCGGGGGTCTGATGATCCTTCCTCAGAGCCGCTTTTCCCTCATCAATCATCTTCACCTCCCGAAAAAACCCGATCAAGTTAATGAGGCACGACCACCCCCATGCAAAACCATGCTCTTTATCGCTAATCAGTCTATTTGCATCTAAATGGTTATAGACTTTGTCCCTGAGAATCTTTTCCAATAATTTCCCTACCACTGACGTGAGACTCGCAGGCCTGTAATTTCCAAGATTATCCCTGCTCCCCTTCTCCAATAATGTTGTCCCGTCCTTAATGCACATGAGCAAAAAATGCATAACATCAATTGAAATTAACGCTGTGCACTGCCCCTCACAATATGACGTTTGCTTCTTCATAAACCTGCGTTCTCTAATTCTCGATCCTTTTACAAGTCTCCCGCTATGTAGTCTGTCCACTTCTCTTCCCAGAGTTGTGGCAGAAGTTAAAGACATATTTTTTAAAAGAATATATATACACGGGATTCCCCAATTTAGCTGATTCCCAGAGGCAGTCTGACATGAATCAGGGATCATCAAGTTGAGATGGAGTTTCTGTCTGTCCCAACCTTGCAGGCAGCGAGCTCCAGATTCCCTACCACCCTCTGGGTGAACACATCCTCACCCCCTCCCTCTACACCTCCTGCCCTCCCCTCACCTTCAATCTATGCCCCCACCAGTCATCGAGCCCTCTATCAAGGGGGTAAAGTTCCTTCCTGTCTACCCTATCTATGTCCCTCATCGTTCTATCCATCTCAATCATGTCCCCTCCCAATCCCCTCTGCTCCAAGGAAAACAACTCCAATCTGTCCCATCTCTCTTCATCACTGAAACTCTCCAGCCCCAGGGGCAACATCCTGGTAAATCTCTCCAGTTCCCAGAGGCTACATCCTGATAAATTTCTCCAGCCCCAGATGCAACATCCTGGTAAATTTCTCCAGCCTCAGATGCAACATCCTGGTAAATTTGTCCAGCCCCAGAGGCAACATCCTGGTAAATCCCGGCAGCATAAAGCAACATCCTGGTAAATTTCCTCTGCCCTCTCTCCAGTGCAGTCACATCCCTCCTATCATTGCTGAGTTGCACACAATACTCTCGCTGTGGCCTAACCAGCATGTTAGTCAGTTCCAGTCTCACTTCCCTGTTCTTTAATTGTGGTCGCCAGTCCTTAGACCCTTCACCCTTTATGTCACCCACCAGCTCATCTGCAATCATGATGCTTCCCACAAGGTTAGGGGAGTGTTGCTGAACAGAGAGACCTTGTGGGGGCAGGTACATAGTTCCTTGAAAGTGGAGTCGCAGGTAGACAGGGCGGTGAAGAAGGCGTTTGGGACGCTTGTCTTTATTGGTCGGTGCGTTGAGTGTAGGAGTCGGGAGGTTCATGTTGTGGCTGTATTGATGAGGCCTCTTTTGGAATACTGTGTTCAGTCCTGATCTCCCTGCTACAGGAAAGATGTTGTGAAACTTTGAAAGGATTCAGAAAAGATTTTCGAGGATGTTGCCAGGGTTGGAGGGTTTTGTTATAGGGAGGGACTGTATAGCCTGGGGCTATTTTCCCTGGAGCGTCGGAGGCTGAGGGGGTGACCTTATAGAGGTTTATAAAATCATGAGGGGCATGGATAGGCTGAAGAGACAAAGTCTTTTCCCCCAGGGTGGGGGGGAGTCCAAAACTAGAGGAAGGGTCGGTTGAAGTTTGGAAGGGAAAGGGACCTAAGAGGGAACTTTTTCACACAGAGGGTGGTGCGTGTGTGGAACGAGCTGCCAGAGGAAGTGGGTGGAGGCTGGTACAATGACAACGTTTAAAAGGCATCTGGATGGGGACGTGGATAGGAAGGGTTTAGAGGGATATGGGCCAAATGCTGGCAAATGGGACTACAGTAATTTAGGATATCTGGGTCGGCAAGGGCAGGTTGGGCTGAAGGGTCTGTTTCCGTGCTGTACATCTCTTTGACTCTAACTGTACTCCAGATGGGAAAATCCCAATATGACTGATTTACCACCTCTGTAATCTTATTTAATTCCCCTCATAATAACCTGCAACTGGCGCAATGACTCAGTGGTTAGCATTGCCGCCTCACAGTGCCAGGGTCCCAGGTTCGATTCCACCCTCGGGTGACTGTGTGGAGTTTGTGCAAACTGTGTGGGTTTCCTCTGGGTGCTCCGGTTTCCTCCCACAGTCTGAAGATGTGCAGGTTATGGTGGATTAGCCGTGCTAACTTGTCCCGTAGTGCCCAGGGATGTGCGGGTTAGGGTGGGATTGGCCGTGCTAAATTGTCCCGTAGTGCCCAGGGATGTGCGGGTTAGGGTGGATTGGCCGTGGGAAATGTGGGGTCTTTGGGGAGGGGTAGAATCAACGGGTGGAATGAACATAAGAAATAGCAGCAGGAGTAGGCCGTCTGGCCCATCGAGCCTACTCTGCCATTCAATAAGATCATGGCTGATCTTTTCCGGGACTCAGCTCCACTCACAGTAACTCTTAACCCCTTTAATGTTCAAAAATCTATCTATCTTCACATTAGAAAACATTAAAGAGTTCCTTTACACTCTCAGCCCGAAATCTGCTTCCCCCTTAATTTGAGGCCATGCTCCTAGTTCTGGAGTCACCCTCCCGTGGAAATAACCTACCTAATCTATTCCCTTCATAATTATATATGTTTCTATAAGATCTCCCCTGATTCTTCCAAATTCCGATGAGGATGGTGCCGGTCAACTCAATTTTTCCTCATAAGCCACCGCTCTTGCGTCCAAAATCTGTTATGGACCAAATCCCCTCAAAAGACATGAAGGACGTTGGCGAAACTCTAACATTTATCTTATTTAAAGGCAAAGGTGTTCCAGATCTGATTCGCTTGGACAGACCACTAGGCTTTAAGCAACACACACTTTCTTCTGTTTGTGTTTTAAGTGAGAACAAAAAACATTGGCATAATTTCAACGCTTAACAAAAGGAAATAATATTTAACTATTGTTCCAATATATTCCCGTTAACTCACCTTCGGCGCAGGCAAATTCAGTAAAACAGATCATCCTCGCGTATTATCTCTCGTGCGGGAGAAAGAGACGAGGAAAGAAACAGTTATGCAATAAGGAGAGAGTTCAAATGTTTTAGCTGAGGCAGAGAGGTACGTATCCAGCAATTTCAAGCCAAACTAAAAATCTGGGTCTTTGGGAGCCTGACTCCACCCACTCATGCTTCTTTTGTCTCGTTTTAAAACAGTCAGGAATTTCAAAGCTATTTACTCACTGGTTCTGAATCAGACTTTCCTGCTCCACAGTAATAATACCTCTCCGCAAGAGAAACAGGACAGAACAAATCCTTGTCTAAGGCACACGTTGTTCCGTAGCTTACGGGTTGATTAGGAAAATAGGTTAAATAAAAAAAATAAAATTTCTTGTTAAGGGCCCTCTTGTGGTGCAGTGGTAATGTATCTACCCATGGAATGAGAGACCCAGGTTTAAGTTCCATCTACTCCAGATGTGTGGAATGACATCTCTGAACAGGTTGATCAGGAAAAAAAAAAGGTTAAGTTAAAAAAAAAGCTTGTTAGCGGCCCTCTTTCGGTGCAGTGGAAGTGCCCCTACCCCTGGACCGAGAGAACCGGGTTCAAGATCCATCTATTGCAGAGGTGTGTAATAACACCTCTGAACAGGTTGATTAGGAAAATAGGTTAAATTTTGTTTTTTTAAAAAAATTGCTTG
>NW_025978712.1:949-2009 GCF_021869965.1 Rhincodon typus | reverse complement strand
GATTAGGAAAATAGGTTAAATTTTGTTTTTTTAAAAAAATTGCTTGTTAGGGGCCCTCTCGTGGTACAGTGATAAGAGTGCAGAGACATGGAGGGGTGGGGAAGTTCGAGGGAATTGTAGGCTTTGTTGGAATTTCAGAATCCGGCGTCTGCTGACACAGTTGCTCCCCCTACCCGCTTCTCCTCCCCCCACCACGTCTCTCCTGCCAACCCCACCCTCCCTCCCCGTGTCTGCAGGGAATCGAACCCTCGTCTCGGAGACATTCTGCAGAAACTGGCCCCCTTCCTGAAGATGTACGGTGAATACGTCAAAAATTTTGACAGGGCGATAGAACTGGTGAACGTCTGGGCAGAGAAATCGGTTCCCTTCAAGGCCATTATTCAGGACATCCAGGTGACTTGCAAGAACCTTTCATATCTGCGTTGACCCCTGCGTTGCTTTTGCCCATTGGGTGGGCTGAGTTGGTCATATTTGGCACAAAACGCCCGCCCCCTGCTCCCCCCCCAAACCCCAGTGTTGGGCACCCCCTCACCAGGAGGGCTCAGGAACCAGTGACGGCCATTCTGTTCCTCGTCCTGCATCCACCGATCCAGGGGATCGCGGTCAATCTGGGGCCTAGACCCACCACCATCTGTACCTTCCGTCGCACGATATCTCCAAGATATCTAATGGACTGGCATCCATTGGGATGGTGTAGAGTGGGAGTGAATGGGAAGGGGTTTGGATCCATGGGGACGGTGTAGAAGGGGAGAGAATGGAGGGGATTTGGGTCCATTGGGATGGTGTAGACTGGGAGTAAACAGGAAAGGGTTTGGATCCATTGGGATCGTGTAGAAGGGGAGAGAATGGAAGCGGTTTGGATCCATTCGGCCAGTGTGGACTGGAAGTAAACAGGAAGGGGTTTGGATCCATTGGGATGGTGTAGAGTGGGAGTGAATGGGAAGTGTTTTGGGACCACTGGGACAGTGTAGAGTGGGAGTGAATAGGAAGAGTTTGGATCCATTGGGACGGTATAGAGCGGGAGTGAACGGGAAGGGGTTTGGGTCCATTGGGACGGTGT
>NW_025978712.1:0-928 GCF_021869965.1 Rhincodon typus | reverse complement strand
GTAGAGCGGGAGTGAACGGGAAGGGGTTTGGGTCCATGGGGACGGTGCAGAGCGGGAGTGAACAGGAAGGGGTTTGGGTCCATTGGGATTGGGACACCTGCTTAGTCAGTTGCGATGACTCCATTGGGAAACTAGCCTGTGTGTTAGAAGTGGTTGTGGGTTTGCAGAACGATGACTCCCTGTTACTGATCGCTCCCTCCTCATTCGACTGATTTCAGAAGCAGGAGCTGTGCGGGAATCTCACCCTACAGCATCACATGTTGGAGCCTGTTCAGAGGATCCCACGCTACGAACTCCTTCTCAAAGACTACCTGAAGAAATTGCCTGACGACTCCCCAGACAGAAAGGACTCTGAAAGTATGTCCTAACATCTTCTAACTCCCTGAGGTGCATCTACCAGCAAGCAGATGTACAGCAATCTCTATCCATCACTGAGGTGGGGGGCGGGGGATGCTGAAGCATGGGTCCTTTGGGATTGTATGGAGTGGGAGTGAACAGAAAGGGATTTGGTTCCATTGAGATGGAAGGGATTCTGTGTCCGTTGGGATGGTGTAGAGCAGGAGTGAACGGGAAAGGGTTTGGGTCCATGGGGACGGTGTAGAGCGGGAGTGAACGGGAAGGGGTTTGGGTCCATTGGGACAGTGTAGAGTGGGAGTGAACGGGAAAGGGTTTGGGTCCATGGGGACGGTGTAGAGCGGGAGTGAACGGGAAGGGGTTTGGGTCCATTGGGACGGTGTACAGCTGGAGTGAACAGGAAGGGGTTTGGGTCCATTGGGACAGTGTAGAGTAGGAGCGAATGGGAAGGGGCTTATGGTCCATTGGGATGGTGTAGAGCGGGAGTGAACAGGAAGGGGTTTAGGGTCCATTGGGACGGTGTAGAGCGGGAGTGAATGGGAAGGGGTTTAGGGTCCATTGGGACGGTGTAGAG
>NW_025978711.1:0-6395 GCF_021869965.1 Rhincodon typus | reverse complement strand
CCAAAACATTAGCTTTCCTGCTCCTCTGATGCTGCTTGGCCTGCTGTGTTCATCCAGCTCTACACCTTGTTATCTCTGGAATTTTTATGTTGTTTTATTTGCTGATAGGATGTGGGTGTCACTGGCTGTGCCAGTGTTCATTTTCCACCTCTAATTGCCTAATTAGAGAAACAGAAAATTTGGAAAATTGGCTGGAGTTATATTATCCCAGATTTTTATTGAATTCAAATTTCACCGGTGGCATTTGAACCCATGTTCTCAGAACATTATGTTCTGGATTAGGTTCGAGATTACTAGTCCAGTGACATTAACACTATGCCACAACCTCCCCTTAAAACAGAAGAACTCAGTTCTTTTTGTTTAATCTAGTTGTGTCAAAACTTGTCTGAACATGTCTGGGACAGAGGTAGGGTTTGAATCCAGACATTGTGGCACAGAGGTAGGCAGAACTGCATCACAAGAGCCCCTGGTAGAATAATCATCAGTATTAAATTTTTAGAGTCATAGAATCTTACAGCACAGACACTTTGGCCCAATTAGGCCTTGCCAATCAGGTTTCCTAAACAGAACTAGTTCCATTTGCCTGAATTGGCCCACACACCTCTAAACATTTCCTATCCATGCAGCTGTCCGAATGTCTTTTAAATGTAGCAATTGTACCTGCCTCTACCACTTACCCAGGCAGCTCATTCCACATATGTACCATCCTCTGTGAAAAAGTTGCCCCTCAGGTCCCTTTTTTAAAATCTTTCCCCTCTCATTTTAAAGATGCTGTCTGTTTTTAAATTTCCTACTCTGGGGAATAGACCTTGGCTATCTACCTTATCTAAGCCCCTCATGATTTTATAAAACTCTACAACATCACTCCTAAGCCTCCTACACTCCAGGGAAAAAAGTCCTAGACTATCCAGCCTTTCTTTGTAACTTGAACCCTCCAGTCTCAGTAATATCCTTCTAAGTGTTCTTTGCACCCTTTCCAGTTTAATAACATCCTTTCTAAAGCAGGGTGACCAGAATTGTAGACAGCACTCTAAATGTGGCCTTACCAATGTCTTGTACAGCATCATGACATGACAACATGACATCCTAACTTCTGTATACAATTCTCTGACCGATGAAGACAAGTGTGCCAAATGCCTCTTCACCATTTTGTCTACCTGTGATTCCACTTTCGAGGAACTCTGTACCTGCATCCCTAGGTCTTGGTGTTCGAAAACAATTAAATGTAAGTATCAACATTTTTGTTTTTTGGCTGTTAACTATTGACCTGATTGTGACAGAAGATGTAGCAGGTAGGACATGTTCTGGAAAGTGTCGTATTGCAGCATTATTTTGTAATTGAGTGCTGTGCCAAAAATCTCCCGTGTGGGAACATTATTCAAGGGAAACTTGTCTCGAATGCAGACAAGCGGAAAGGAGGAAGAATGTTGCAAACCACAGTTATCCTTAAAAGAGAAAGAATTGCTGAAGTCTGGGCACTCACCAATGTGAAATTTTGTAGATTTCATTTTAGAAAATGTATATACAAAGAAGCAACGTTGTCATTAAGGACAATAACATTTGAATATGGTTATCATTTTAATAACTTATCAATTTCAACAAATAACAATTTTATTATGCCTTCTCAATTAAGACAATATCACTGAGAATGGGCAGTCTGAGCAGGCAAAGGCCAATTTCTAGCCCCCATTGCTCTGTGACCTGACTCTAATTATTTGGCTGCTCACTGACGAGTAATAAATATGCTCAGGTCACTTCTCCATCTGGTACTGTACCTGATCTTTAATAAAACAGTATGCATTAACATACTTTAGTTTTAAAGTTAATTAAAGGTTATAACTGAATTACATCTTGGAAGTTTACATTGTGTCCTTATTTGTCCTTTTTTTATGTCTTCATTCATTCACTTACATCCTGACGCCTCCAAAGCCTGTTCATCATCTATAATACACAAGTTAGGGATGTAATGGAATACTTTCCATTTGCCTGGATGAATGCAGCTCCAACAGCACTCAAGATGCTTGACACCATCCAGGATAAAGTGCAAGACATCCAATCCCTCCACCACTGACACTAAAAAGCAGCACTTTCCAAACCCACAAAGACTACCATTCAGAAGAGCAAGGGTTGCAGATTCATGAGAACACCACAACCTGCAAATTTCCCTTATAGTCACTCACCATCCTGATTTGGAAATATATTGCCATTCCTTCACTGTCACTGGGTCAAAATCCTAAAACTATTTCTTTCCCTCTTCATACCTTGTGGTTTACCTGGACCAAATGGAGTATATAGTTCAAGAAGGCAACTTCACCACCACTTTCAAGGCCAACTCATGTTGGGAAATAAATGCTGGCCGAGCCAGTGATACCCACATCCTATGAATGAATGTAAATAAAGTGCTCCAGTCTTATCAATGCTGTACATCATTGCAGTAAGTCACCTATACTCAAATCTTCTTGTAAAGAAGGCCAACATATCACTTGCCTTTTAATTGCTTGCTGTATTCACATGTTCCCTTTCAGTGATTCTGAATATGGACACACAAGTCACTTTCAACAATTGTCAGCATCCCAACTGTTTAAGAAATACTGTAGGGGCTGAATCTTACATTTTTTTTTGCTAATTGTGAGTTGCTTTGAGTTTTCAAAAGAGATTCTTGCTGTGAGGCTCAGCAACATTTCTCACTGCATCTTATCAAATGCACCTCATTAGATACTTACCATGCCTTTTATAATATCCCTCACATTTGATGCTGTCCCCATCTTACCAAGCTTCATTCCCTCAAACAACTTGCCACTTAGGAGATGCCTGTAGAAAGATGGACAACACTTGCACCTGTGCCATTTTTGAAAGGCTGTTGGAAAGAAGGTGTTGCATTCTACATACACACTTCTACAATGCGGATCTGCTTAATGAAGCCATCGTCCATAATGGGAAAGTATAGCCTTTGCCTCCCAGTAGCCATCCTTGTAAGACGTCTTTAAAATCTTTGCAATCTTTGAAATGAAGCAGGAACCTGAAAGTTATGAAATGCATGCGGATCTAAAGTGTGGCCATGATGATTGCGGTTGAGTTGGACATTAAGCAAATGGAAGACTTTCCAATAAATGAAGCATCTTGTGTTATAATGTGATCGTCTCACTTCTACCCCTGTATAATCTATACAGCCTGTATCTCGAATGCTCCAGCAGATGACACAATTCTTTTATGGTCACCTGGTTCATTGGGAAGGCTTTTCATTGAGGATGAAAGGGTGAGGGCCTCCTACATAATCTTTGCATCAGGAGGCTGGCAACTCTGCATCAGGAGGCTGCTCCACATCTGCTGGAGGTTTGCTTATGCTCCTGAGCTTCCAGACACATGTGGTCTTCATTGCTTCCAAAGTCTACTGGGAGTGTAGCGGTCACAGAGAAAGTACCGACTGCGAGGTCTGGATCCATTAGTGATTGTTTCAGTGAGTCTTTATGGGGAATATATCAAAAACAAGCAGCTACTTAGCAACGTGAGCAGTCAACAGTCCCCAACAAATTACAGTTTTCTATCATCCTCTACATATTGTGACATGATGATATCCAAGAAGGAGGGGAATAGGATGCTTCAAGATGGGAAAATTCATGTTGTATATTTTCTTCTGTTGTCAACTGCACAAGCCATGTCATGCACATACAGTAGGAGATTGTTTCTAGTACATTTACAATGATACTTTCCTCTCCAGCCCCATTCCACACATGACACAAGTAAGGTGGCATTCCATACAAGAAAATAACACGAAATACTTATAGTTCAATGTTTGAGGAAATCAGCTCCAGCACCTTATGCAGCCCCTGAGAGCTTGGCATATGTTTGTAAATTATAGAATGCAGGTGACCCTTTATAGGTTGCTTGTGAATACTTCTCCCTCGCAGAGAAAATGATGATTAATTTCTTATGATCAATGATGTGGACAAGATTGTTTGTGGCCAGGCTTGCTGTTTGACATAATTGGTCACTGCATGTGGTTCAGTCAGAATTCTGAGACTGCAGATGTCTTTAACCTGTACTGTGTAAGCAGCCAATTAATGTGAGTACCTCTTGCACTCCATTAAACTGCATGGGTCTCGGAAAGGAACTTAGAGCTTATAATATTTCAATAGATGAATAGAATGGTTGAGGGTGGGACAGAAAGGTTAACCAGGAGAATTGATGCATATGGATTTCCAAAAGGCATTTATTAAGGTGCCATGGTCCAAAGGTTAAAAGGTATGATACAGATTAATAGAGTTATGAGTAATATATTAGCATAGATAAAGGACTGGTTAATAGGCAGGAAGCAAAGAGTAAGCTGGGCATTTTTAAACTGACAGGCTGTAAATACTGGAATTCCACAAAGGTCAGTTCTGAGCCCTCAGTTATTTATAATCAATATTAATGACTTGGAAGAACAGATAGAAAGTAATGTATTTAAGTTCAGATTTTTAAAAAGCTAAGTCCAAATAGAAGCTGTGAGGAAGACATAGAAGTTTCAAAAATGTATAGATTAGTAGATAGATTTTTGAGAATGATAGGTAAGTTGGAAGATTAGAGGAACGTGAGAAATTATATATTTTGGTTATAAGCAGAACGCTTTTTAAAAAGGTGTGAAACTTTAAATGTCGATGTGACTTGGGCAGGTAAATAAGATTAGTGTAGTTTGGTGTGTGTTTGTTGGCATAGAAATGGTGGGCTAAAGGGCTTGTTTCTATGTTGTATGACTCTATGTAAGTTCAACATTTATTGGCCATTGTCTCCCACTGTGAGAAAGTTGGACCAGTGCAGTCCATCCAGACAAGGGGTTCTGATGCCATTTCGTAGCTAATGGAGGCAGCACTCCCTCTAATTTTCTTCCCAAATGTGTGGTCCCCTGAATCCCACATGCAGCAGCAACTTCCAGAACCAAAAGTCAACACTGTGTAGAACATCGACTGACCCTGCTTGTGAATCCATGCAACTTAGAGTGAATGTTGAATGTACAGTATACGCACAACATTGTTGAAGGTGATAGGGACATACAGAATTGTAAGTTTTCAGAAAAGATTATGATTAACTTTTATGAAACACTGTTTGACCTCAGCTGGCATGTTGTCTCCAATTCTGGGAGCTACATTTTGGAAAGAACATGAAGGTTTTTGACTTTGAAGGATTTACGAATATGGTTCCAGGTGTGAGCAATTTCAGTTATGATGATCAATTGAATAAGTTGCAGCTGTTCTCCTTAAAGAACAGAGAGCTGAGAAGAAAAGTTAAGAGAGGTGTTCAAAATCCTGATCGTCTTTACAGACTAAATGGGGAGAACCTATTTCCATTGGTAGACACACGGAGGACCAGACAACACAGTTAAGCTGCTTGGCAAAAAAAAAAGAAATGATGGTATAAGGACAAATTCTAAATGCATCAAGTAATTAGGGTCTGAAATGCAACACCTGAGAATGTGATGGATGCAGGGTCAATCTTAGATTTTAAAAAAAGTGCTTAGATAAACATTTTAAGGGTATTAAAAATGAGAGAGTACCAGGAAAGGATGGGAAAGTGCAATGTGGGACTAGTTGTGTTGTTTTTGCTCTCATGATAAGCAGAATGGCCACTTTTCTATGTTGTAATCATTCTATAATTGTGAGATAAGAGACAGATATATTAACTTGAAATTTGACTCAAATATCAGCCAGACCAGATTTTAAAAAGGTAAGATTTCCTTCTGTAAAGGCCCTTTGTGGAACAGCTATGCTGTTATGACCACTTTTGCTAATACCAGTTCATTTTATTTCCAAATAAAACTGAAAGAACTGTTGATGCTGTAAATCAGGAACAAAAACAAAGTCGCTGGAAAAGCTCAGCAGGTCTGGCAGCATCTGTGAAGAAAAAATCAGAGTTAACGTTTCTGAGTTAACGTCACCAGACCCGAAATGTTAACTCTGTTTTTTCCTTCACAGATGCTGCCAGATCTGCTGAGCTTTTCCAGCAACTTTATTTTTGTTCCATTTTACTTCCAATATTTTTAGAACAGACACTAAAAATGCCATTGTCAGATTTGATTTTTTTTTGCTTAGATTAATCCAATAGCATAAACTGTTGTACCCATGTTTGGTAAACAGTAAATTTAGAATTTGCTAGCAATATTCGAAGGCTGGGCCCCAGTACACTGACAACCCCTTAGATATCCTGAGTGGCTGTGAGGAGGACGAAGTGAAATACTATAATGGGAGCAGCAAACCTCTGATAGGATGAATATAAGAACATAATCATGGGAGTATGAACAGGCCATCCAACTTTCAAGTCTGCTTTGTCATTTTAGTATGACTATGGTTGCTCTTCTACCTCAAATCTGCCTTTTGCACTGAAATAAAAACTGAAGGAACTGCAGATGATGTAAATCAGGA
>NW_025978710.1:0-6396 GCF_021869965.1 Rhincodon typus | reverse complement strand
GCTGCTTGGCCTGCTGTGTTCATCCAGCTCTACACCTTGTTATCTCAGATTCTCCAGCATTCTGCAGTTCCTACTATCTCTTTACAGCCAGTGAGATACTTTTTAAATGTCGTCCCTGTTGTAATGTGGGAAATATGACAGTGAGTTGTGCACAGCAAGATCCCACGACAGCAGTATGGTGATGACCAGGTAATCTGGCGTTACTGACCTGTATTGAGAGAAAACATTGAGTTCATGATGCTGGGTAACGGTCCCCTGCTCATCCTCAAAGATCTATGGGATCCTTTATGTCCAGTTGATAGGACATAGAAGACTTCAGCTTAATGTCTAACCTGAAGATAGACCCTCTGATAGTGTAACACTCCCTCAGGACTGACCCTTCGACAGTGCAGCAATCCCTTAGTACTACCCTCCGACGAAGCAGCTCTCCCTCAGTATCTGCTAAACACCTTCTTAACCACCCTATCCATATGTTATGTAAACTTCAAAGAGTTATATACCTGAACCCTTAGGTCTCTCTGTTCTACAACACTACCAAAGCCCTACTTTTAATTGTATAAGTCCTCCCCTTGTTTGTTTTACATAAGTGCAATACCTCGTCTTTAGCCACATTATACTCCATCTGCCACTCCTCAGCCCATTGACCCAATTGATCAAGATCTCTTTGCAATCTGGGACAACCTTCTTCACTGTCCACTATATCAGCAATTTTGGGTCCATGCCTTCTATATTCTCATCCAAATCATTTATATAAATTTATACTTGATGAATGATTTGATTTTGCCACAGGTGGGAACTTTTGTTTTCCTTCCTGCTCTGATGACCTTTACAGGTAAGGTAACTGAACACCAAACGAGGGCAGATATTGAGGTGAGGACAGCATCAAGAAACTAATATTAAAATCGGTGTTGATTATTGTGAAAACATATTGGTGCTTGTTTCTGATCGTATTGAATTTACATTAAAAACCAGTGAATGAAAAGCATCTATAAAGAAAATCAAAGCCTAGGAATGAAGGGTGAGAAGGAAAGGGTTGCAATAATAAAAGCAAAATTCTGCAGGTGCTGGAAATTTGAAACAAAAACAGAAATTGATGGAGAAACTCAGCAGGTTTGGCAGCATCTGTAGAGAGAGAAACAGAGTTAACATTTCAAGTCCAGTGACTCTTTTTCAGAATGGGAAGATGGGCAGATGTGTGAGTGACATAGAGAGCGTAGAAATTTTAATAATGTGCTGGTCACAGCTGTAGAATAACAGTGACGGAACAAAGGTAATTATTTGTGTTTCAGAGACAGACAGATCCTCTCTTCAGCAATAGCAAAAAAAAATTGAAAAGAAAAGGCATTGAAAATTCTACAAAAATATTACTGCCTGCCTGGAAGAAAAGGTCAGTGAAATAGTGGGAGGATTGGTCATTGCCAGACAGCTTATGAACATCTGAGTCATTTTCACATTGCAGTTTATACTTTCTTTTACAGATGTCAAGGCCTTGGAGTGGGTGTAGAGGAGATTTGTCGGAATAGAATGAGGGATAGGGACATCACTTTTGGAGAGACTGGAGAAGTCACAATTGTTTCCCTTAGAACATGGAAGGTTAAGCAGAGACTTAATGCAGGTGCTCCAAAGCATAAGGGCTCTGAAAGACTTCCTGTTGACAGCTTGTTTTTGTAAATTCCATGCAATGTAAATACCGCAGTAGTTGTGAGCACAATACAATCCCTGAAACAGCATTGGAATGAATGAAGGCGCAGTCTGATTCACATGATGTTGAGTTGGACAAAGTTTCTCCTTTATACAGGAATTGTGAGAATGCTCTTTCACCAACTCAGCAATAATAGATAATTTTGCAATATGAAATTATGAAGAAATGATTTAATCACAATTAACTGGTACAGGTATAAAGCATAGTATTGAGGACAGTTATTTTAAACATGGCAGAACAATTTATATTAAAGTGTGATGGGTTCTGGGGTTAAAGTTGTCTGGGATGGACTGGTGTGGTCTGGTTCTGGGCTCGGCTGGGATTGTCTAGCGTGATCCTTTATTCTTTTCCAGGTTTCACAGCTGCTGATTTTCTCCAAAATAATCTTTTCTCTATTACCTTTGAGTCTTATGTGATCATGGAGGCCTTTATTGGCCTGGCTTATTCCTGGTCTGTTCATGTTCACCTTGGGATTTGCTGGACTGTAACATTCCAACTGCATCCTTGATCAGAGAAGAATGTGTTGGATGCAGTAGATGAAGAATTTGAGACACAATGGGTGGTGAGTGCTGTGGCTCAGGAGGAATTGGTAGACCCTTCAGCCACTGGCACTTCTCATCAGCTCATGAAGTCCCTACAGTGCAAGGAGAGGCCATTCAGCCCACTGAGTCTGCACTGACCCTCCAAATAGCATTCCAGCCAGACCCATCCACCATGGCCAATCCACATAACCTGCAAATCTTCGGACTGTGGGAGGAAACCAGTACAGACACGGGGCGAGGGTACAGACTCCACATAGACAGCTGCCCAAGGCTGGGATCGAACCCAGGTCCCTGGCGCTGTGAGGCAACAGTGCTAACCACTTAGTCATTTTGCCACCCCTAATGTCTGCAGGCTCATTGATAAAGATTGCTCACTGTGATACTGCTGGATCATGTGGCACCAGGATTGTAGAATGGATGAACCTCTGTCCTTTTACACCTGGCAATTCCTACCTTCCATATTAAACCCAGGACATTACCACATTGATGACAGCCTGTATTGGGAATCAACCTTGTTATTAACTAGTCAGCAGGGAGGTGACAGCATGGTGGCATTATCACTGGATTAGTAATCCAGAGATCCCAGGTCATGATCCAGCTTGTGGGATTTGAATTCAATAATAAAAAAAATTTACAATTGAAAATTGATTGTTAGGGGAAAACCCATCTGCTTCTCTAATGCCCTGTAGCTCCAAGAATTTGACCCAGCACAGGAGGCACTGTGGCTCAGTGGTTAGCACTGCTGCCTCACAGCGCTTCAATTCCACCCTTGGGTGACTGTCTGTGTGGAGTTTGCACATTCTCCCCGTGTCTGTGTCGGGGAGCTCTGGCTTCATGTCCAGGGCAGGTGAGTTGGCCCTGGGAAATATGGGGTTACAGGGAGCTGGGTCTGGGTGAGATGCTCTTCAGAGGGTTGGTGCAGACTCAATGGACCAAATGGCCTCCATTTGTATTGCAGGGATTCTATGACCAGGGAAGCAATAGCTGATGTAGCTCTGGCTACCTTTCTAGTTGGTGGAATTCTCAGGTTTATGTAGAATCCTGATATATTTGTATTTGATGAATGATTGACCAAACCATTGGCCAGAAACTGAGCAGGTCAGAGGTTAAGAATCCTGGAGTGAATTACTCACTTCCTGACTCCCCAAAGCCTGTCCATCATCTACACGGAATACTCCCCAGTTGCCTGGATGGGTACAGTTCCAACAACACTCAAGAAGCTTGATACCAACCAGGACAAAGCAGCCCGCTTGATTGGCACCACATCTACAAACATTTACTTCCTCTAACACTGACACTTAGTAACAGCACTGTGTACCATCTACAAGATGCACTTGCAAAAACTCACCAAAACTCCTTAGATGGCACCTTCCAGAGTTATGACTATTTTCATGTAGAAACATAAGAGCAGCAGATATATGGGAACACAACCACCTACAAGTTCCCCTTTGTGCCACTCACCATCCTGACTTGGAAATATATTCTGTTCCTTCACTGTCAAAATCCTGGAATTCCCTCCCTAAGGGCATTGTGGGTCAACTCACAGCAGGAGGACTGCAGCAGTTTAAGAAGGCAGCTCAGCCCCACCTTCTCAAGGGGCAACTAGGGACTGGCAAGAAATGCTGGTCCAGCCAGTGATGCCCATGCCCTATAAATGAGTAAAAAATAGTGTACCAGATGACGTTTTCCTGGAGAATGATGAAACAATGGATTGTATTTTCCATTGAATTTTTTTTAAATTCCAAAAGCCAGGTGTTACTCCAGGTACTACGAAGTGAGTGATGGAAGCTGGTGAGCTCTGAAACTGTGATTCACCTTGTTCTGGTTGCTGCACATTGACATCATGTGTCCATTTGCTTCTGGTATTCACACAACTCCTGGAATTACTCCAGTACTGAAACAGGCCATTTGGCCCAACTGGTCCATACTGTTGTTTATGATCCACATGTACCTCCTCCCACCCTCTCTTCATTGGTGTAAATTTGTGCCTTTCTACCTCATGTGCTTACCTAGCTTTCTCATTCCAACATTGGAATCTTTAGCTTCCAGCTTGGCCTTAATTTGGATCAGCAACAGAAAGGGAATTAATACTGAAAACAAAGAATACAGGAAATCACAGCGGGTCAGGCAGCATCCATGGAGAGGGAACAAGCTAACATTTTGGAAATCACAGCAGGTCAGGCAGTAGTCAGAGACTCGAAACATTAGCTTTCTCTCTCTCCATGGATGCTGCCTGATCCGCTATGATCTCCAGCATTTTTTGTTTTTGGTACAGATTCCAGCATCTGCAGTAATTTGTTCCTAGAAAGGAAACTAGGGCTTTTGAATATAACATTCACTGGTTTCCACTGAAATTTCAATTTCTTGAGACAATATGGATGTATCGGTCATTACCAAGAGACCAGGCAGCATTAACAATCTAGCCTACACCTTCTGGCCATACAGCCGTAGGGCTATGGTTACCCGATATGTTGTGTATAAATACAACAGACTAAACAAAGAGTTGCATGGGACAATACAACATATGTGCACAACTTTAGGCAAAGCTAATAAAAATATTGTGTCTTTTGGAGACATAATTGTTGGTTGCTAAAATGTTAATTTTAATGATAGGTTGAGTTAGGAGGTTAAACATAAGTTAGTGTGGTTTCACTGGAGCATGGGGGAAGATGCTGGGAGAAAAGCACTGGGATTATCAGTGGCTTGTTGAATGGAACAATGTGATGATAATAAACATAGACTATACCCAATTATTTGAAACAGGGGAAGTCTCCCTAGTGTCTTGGTCAATATTTACCCCTCAACCAAAACCTCAAACTGATTAACTGGGAGTTGATTTCTTTGTTGTTTGTGGGAGCTTGCTGTGCTCAAATTGGCTGCCACACTTCCTGCATTACAACAATGTAGTCACTTGAACAGTATTCCATTGACTGTACAGTGTCCTGAGGTTGTGAACGGCGCTACATAAATGCAAGTCCTGTCTTCCATTTTCTTTATAAATAATGGAGTATAATCGAGGAGGATAATGAGTAAATAATCATTGAATGCTTTCAGATAAACAAATCCAGCTGTATCATAGCTGAAGGGGCTGGTGAAAAGGGCTATTTGTAGCCTGCAATGATTACAGCGCAGACAGAGTCTGTTACCCACACTGAAATACAATAGCCTGGCAGCTTCTGACAGAACTGAGGGATGGTTGACTTACCACAATGACTCATCCCTTGTGGAAACCAAACAGGAGAAATAAAGGAAATGCCAAAAGGTTGGAGGTGTGAGATTGAAAATGGTGATGTAAATGTGACTCTGTATTATCGCTCAGACCGAACATTCCATGGAAGGGATTAATCGAAACAGAAAATAGGTGCAGCAAATTAAAAATAGGAGAAAACACCCTTTGTCTGAGAATTGACCCTGTCCCGGTATCTCACAAGCACAATTCCCTCACAAACACTTACAGAAAGCAATGTACATTAACATAGCACCCTGTATGGCCTCAAGGCATCACAAACCACTTTACACCCAATGAGGTATGTATGAAATGTCGCCGTTGCAATGTAGAAAGTGTGGCCAATTTGTTCACAGGAAGAACCCACAAACATCACTGTGATAGAGACTAGATTATCTTCCAATGATGTTGGGGAATTGATATTGACCAGGACACTGGGAATGTCTGTCCCAGTTCATTTCCAAAATCTTTCACGTCCAGCTGAAAAGGCAAGAGGGACTTTTAAAAGTTCTTTCAATGGATATTACAAAGTTTCAGCCAAGGTTCTAAACTTGGCCAGTGTTTCTCTTAAGTGTTTTCAGATTCAAGTAGGCTGACACAATTCTCGTCAACGTTGTGCTCAAAGACCAGCAGAACCTTCTCCCGAGAAGTCTCTTCCAACAGAAGCTCTGCCCATATGTTCAAATCAATTAATGGCTTGAATTTCACCTCATGTAAGTTCAACAGAACTCATTTCAAAGTTAATGGAGAAACCTCAATCTCCAGAACTGATATAAACTAGAAAATGATTTTTACACAAACTAATTATCTTTCCATGCAGCTTGGCATAACATCCGTTCAAAATGATCAAAGGCCAGTGTTTTAATTCCAGTCATTAAAAGAATGGAATTTTTTTAAGGATTAAATTCTGCGTGTTATAACAAGGT
>NW_025978709.1:1207-6396 GCF_021869965.1 Rhincodon typus | reverse complement strand
TAGGGAGGCAGGGACGAGCTGGACTGGTTTTGGGATGCGGTAGGGGGTGGGGAGATTCTGAAACTTGTGAAATCCACATTGATACCATTGGGCTGCAGGGTTCCCAAGCGGAATATGAGTTGCTGTTCCTGCAACCTTCGGGTGGCATCGTTGTGGCACTGCAGGAGGCCCAGGATGGACGTGTCGTCTGAGGAATGGGAGGGGGAGTTGAAATGGTTCGCGACTGGGAGGTGCAGTTGTTTATTGCGAACCGAGCATAGGCGTTCTGCAAAGCTGTCCCCGAGTCTCCGCTTGGTTTCCCCGATGTTTGTTTTGCAGGAAATCGGAGGTGGTTTAAACATGCGCGAAATGTTAGTGGTTATTATTGAGTTTTAATGGTTATTTTAATGAGATTAGAGTATCTGGTTTGACCTTGCATAATTCATAATATTTGCAAGGTTAGAATTTTAAAGTTAGAAAAACGCATCTTGTGTTTATTAAGTAAAAGTCTGAGTTCCCAACAGAATGGTGCAGAGCTGGATGAACACAGCAGGCCAAGCAGCATCATAGGAGCAGAAAGGCTCCCTACTATCTCTGAGTTCCCAACAGTTTTGATTGTCTGTGGTTTTTATTTACTATAGATTGTTTAGTTAGTTTCATGGTTGTGTCCATCTGTGGATTCTATTTTTACTATCGTTCATTCGTTTATTCATTCAAGGTGGACATAGTGCTGTTAGTTTTATTAGTAGGTTAAAGGTTGCTTAGCGTTTGTTAAGTTTCTTTTGTTAGTGGGGTAACGTTTTATATATATGTTGAATTAAAAACTTGGGACAAGTACCTGGTTACATAATATACAGGAAAAGTCTGCAGGGAAGTAGCATTTTACTTTTAAGGAAGAGCGCTAATCCAATTATCACCTTTGACTGAAATTTGGAGGTACTATAGCTGGAAGGAGAAGATAAACGACTTGGTAATAGCACCTATTCGCAGTTGGATTTTAATTTCAAACCACACTGTTTTTGGTGTGGGGGTGCAAGAAGGTTTCATCCCGTAGTGTCTGCAGTTTTGTTAGCCGTCGTGCCTGACTGCACCTTTGAATGGAATGTCGTTCTTGTTAAATGGTGTTGTTTACATAGTGCGTTATGGATGAGTGCACTTTCAAGTGGGGTGTAACCGCAAATTGAAGTGGTTGTAACCTGATATGGTAGCGAGCCCTTGAATTCGTTTGAATGGGGGCTGGCTAGTACACGGAAATATGCAGTTAGTATTATAACCACGAGTTAATGGATTAATAGACATGATTTATGGAGTTATATTAAAAGTTGTTAACACCTTTGAATTCTGATATATCAATATCCTTAGAGGACTTTGGATTTCTTTTGTGCTGGATTTATGTTGTTTTCTAATTTCTTTGTGAATTTTCTGTACTGACCCTGGTTCCTGATTGTATATCCATGTGATATCTGTTGTAAGTGCACTCTTTCATCTTCAACTTTATCCTGGATGTCAAATGGTATAAGGATCCTCTGGATTTGTTTGTTGTGCATGTTTTACTCTGACTTGACTTGACCTGAACACGCTCCTCTAAGGCAGCTTAGTATTCTGTTACAATTTTGCGCCTCAATCTTCAATTCCAGTCCATCTGGGCCAGACAATTTCTGATCCCATTTGTAGTTAGTCCCTCTTCAGGTAATTATTCTTACTGTGGCTTGTTTATTGTCCTTGTAAAACCATAAAACTTAGCAGGAAGCCGGCCATTTGGCCCACCAAGTCTGTTCGGCCATTCATTGAGATCACGGATGATCAACCGTCTTTCTTTCGTCGATAACCCTTGATTCCCTTGCTGATTAAAACCTGCCCATCTCAGCCTTGAATATACTTAAAAACCCAGTCTCAACAGTGTTCTGCAGTAAAGAATTCCACAGATTCACTACCTCTGAGAGAAGAAATTCCTCCTCATCTGTTTTAACCAGGTAACCACTTCCTCTGAAATTATGCCCTGTGGTGCTAGACTCCCCCATGAAAGAGATGTGCTTAGTATGGTCTCAATGTTTCAATAAGGTTTCCTGTCATTCTTCTAAATTTCAAGAGTACAATCGCAAATTTCACTGTGACCTAGGGAGCATTTTCAACCATACTCAACCTCTCCTCACAAGAAAGTCACTCCTGCCTGGAATGCACCTTCTTTGGACAGCTTCCAATTCCAATAAAGACTTCCCAAGATAGCTGACCAAAACCATTCACAGTGATCTAGGATTGATTGAACTCATGGGCGGCACGGTGGTTCAGTGGTTAGCACTGCTGCCTCTCAGCACCAGGGACTCTGGTTCAATTCCACCCTCGGGCGGCTGTCTGTGTGGAGTTTGCACATTTTCCCTGTGTTTGCATGGGTTTCCTCCGGGTGCTCTGGTTTCCTCCCACAATCCAAAGATGTGGAGGCTCGGTGAGTTGTCGTGCTAAATTGCCTGTAGTGTTCAGGAATGTGTAGCTTAGGTAGGTTATAGGGCAATGGGTCTGGGTGGGATGCTCTGAGGATCAGGGTGGACTTGTTGGGCTGAAGGGCCTGTTTCCACACTGTAGGGATTCTATGATTCATGGCTTTTTTTCTCCTGTTAAAATTGTTGTGGTATCTTAGACAAGCATCATTCTTTATGCAAGAACCTCAATGCTAATGAGGGTCAACCAGTTTGATGTACTTATTCATTCACATCTTTAAATGCAGGTTTAAGTATAAAATATTCCCTATTCACATACATCCTTAGACCTCAGAAAGGAATGGCCTCTCATTGATTTATTTAACTTTCTCACAAATCAAAAGCTCAAAGTAGTGTAACAATTGCAATAAATCAACACAATTGGCAGGTTTAAAGCTCCCTCTGTAATAAATGCAGCATTGCAACAACACAGAATCCTCTCTGTTACTCAATAAGTAACATGGATTTGCTGCAAAATGAAATGAAATAAGTAAACACCTCATGCTCGACAGAATATAGTAAGAACTGCCAGTGCTGGAATCCGATAAAGAAAGTTGACGTTTCGGGTCAGGACCCTTCTTCAGAAATGGGAACTTTCCTAGTCCTCTGATGCTGCCTGGCCTGCTTTGTTCCTCCAGCTCCACACTCTGTAATCTCGTGCTCAACAGAAGCCTGGAATGGAATTTAAATAGAATTTCTGCACAAATTCATGGATTCATGCAGTATGGAAAATGCCTTCCAGCCCATCAATTCTGCACCAACAGAACTGCCACTAAAAGTACGCTAATCCCACTTGTCTGCACTTGCCCCATATCCTTGAATGTTGTGATATTTGAAGTGCTTATCCAAATGCTTTTTAAAAGTTGTAAGTTTTCTGGCCTTCTCTACCTTTCCCATTCTATATTCCCACCACCTGCTGAGTGAATGTTTGTTTGTTTTCCCCCCAAATCCCCCCTGAATCTCCTGCCCCTTGCCCTAAATCAATGCCCTCTTGTAATTGACCCCTCAACCAAGGGGAACAGCTGCTCTCTGTTCAGCCACTCCATACCCTTCATAATCTTGTGCATCTCAATCATGTTGTCCCCTTCGTCTTCTCTACTCTTAAAAACAATCCAAGCCTATCTAGTCTCTCCTATCTAGAACCTCCTCTTTACCCCCTCCAGTGCTGTCACACCCTTCTTACAGTGAGGTGACCAGAATTGGATACAGTCCTCCAGCTGTGGCCTGACCAACACTCTGTACAACTCCAATGTTACCTCCTTGCTGTCATACTCTTTTCCACAACCAATGAAAGCAAGTGTTCCATATGCCTTGTTAACTACCCTATTCATGTGCTCTGCTGATTTAAGGGATCTATGAATAATTATCCCAAGATTCATCTGTTCCTCTAAGCTGCCCAGTGTCTTACAATTTATTAAATACTCCGTCATCTTGTTTCTTCTTCTGAAGTGTAGCACCTTGCACTTATCAGGTTTAAATACCATCTGCCACTGGTCTGCCCATTTGACCAACCCATCTATATCTTCCTGTAACCTACAGCCATCTTCACTATTAACTACTCTACCAATCTTGGTGTCATCTGCAAATTTATTTAACATTGTCCCTACATTTTCATCTGTAACGTTTATGTATATAAACAAACAATAGGGGTCCCTTGTGGCACATCAGTAGACACCGGCCTTCAGTCGCTCACAGCCTTCGACCACCACCCTTTGTGTCCTATTACTAAACCATTTTCTGATCCATCTCGCCAAATTCCCCTCCATTCCATGTGCTTTAACCTTCTCAATCAGTCTTCCATGTGGGATCTTGTTAAAAGCTTTGCTAAAATCCATATAAACTACTTCAACTGAACTTCCCTTCCACACACTTGATCACATTTGCAGAAAATTATTTGTTAGGCATGACCTCCCTCTGACAAAGCCATGCTGACTGTTCTAAATTAACTCCTGTCTTTCCAAGTGAGTATTAATTCATTTCTTCAGAATTTTCTCTTCAATAGTTTCTCTACCACCGATGTAAGACTCTTTTAGGTCTGTAATTTCTCTATCATCCTTCTTAAAAAGTGGACCACATTTGCTATCCTGCAGTCCCTGGCTCTTCCCCCATGGCCAGAGAGGAATTAAAAATTTGTGTCACAGCCCCTGTTCTTTCCTGCCTTGTATCCCAGAATGCTGTGGGAGACATTCATCCAGGCCATGGGATTTCTGTTTTTTAAGCCCAGAAGAGCCTCCAATACTTCCCCATTTCCTACGTCAAACTGTGTAAGTTCCTCTCAGCCCTTTTTTCTGAAATCTGTACCTACATTCTCCTTTTCCAGAGTGAAGACCGAAAGAGAAGTATTCATTTAACACCCTTTCACTATCCTGCAGCTTCATGCAGATTGCCCCCTTGATCTCTAATGGACCCTACTCTTTTTTTTTTTCCTGGTTAACCTCTTCCCTTTAATGTATTTATAAAATATTTTGGTTTTCTCCCCAATCCAGTTCACAAGTCCTTTTTCATACTCCCTTTTTGCTCTTCTAATTGGTTTCTTAAGTTCCCTCTTGCACTTCCTGTATTCCTCTAGAGTAGCAGCTGAATTGCTCCATTTGCATTTGCTAAGAGCCCTACTCTTCTTAACTTCTGAACTTATTGCTCTGCATTTTCCCCCATGCTGGACCTGTATTCTCTCTATCTCCTTTTTGAAAGTGCCCCCCCACCTCCACCCCCACATTGCTCCACTGTAAACTTACC
>NW_025978709.1:0-1197 GCF_021869965.1 Rhincodon typus | reverse complement strand
CTTTTTCTCTTTTTGTTCATTCTCTATTTCTTCATTCTTTTTTCTCTTTTAGTTATTCCTCACTTTTACTTTCTCTTTCTTCTCTCCTTCAATCTGTCTTTTCCTTCTCTTTTCTTCTTTCTCCCTCTTTTTCGTCAATCTCTATTTTCTTCTCTCGCGTGCTCTCTCTCTTCCTTCATTCTATCTTTCTCTCTGTTCCCCTTTTTTCTTCTGTCACTCTCTTTTTCTTCTTTCTCTCTGTCTTTCTCTATGTTCCTGTTTTTCTTCTGTCACTTTTTTCTTCTCTTTTTTCTTTCTCTCTCTATCTTTTTCTCTGTCTTGTTTGTCTTTCTTACTCTTTCGTCTATTTCTCTTTTTCTTCTTTCTCTGCCTTTTTCTTGCTTTTCTGCCTGTTTTTTCTTCTCTCTTTGTCTCTCTTTCTTCTTACTCTTGTTCTTTCATTCTGTTCTTTTTCTTCTGTCATTCTTTTTCTTCTTTCTCATTCTTCTCTCTTTTTCTCCTTTCTCTTTTTCTTCTTTCTCCCTCTTTTTATCCTTTCTCTCAATTTTTCTTTTTTCTCTTGCTTTATTTTTCTTTTTCTTTCTGTCTTTTTATTATTTCTCAAACTTTTTCTTTCTCACTGTTTTTCTTCTTTCTATTCTTGTTTCTCTCTTCCTCTTTTTCTTGTTTCGCTGTCTTTTCCTTCTCTCCTTTCTTCTTTCTCTCTCATTTTCTTCTTTCTCTCCTTTTCTGTTTTTCTCTTTCTTCTTTCTATGTATCCTTCTCTTTTTCTTTTTTCTTCCTTCTCTCTTTCTGATCTCTCTCTCTCTTTCTTCATTCTCTCTCTTGAGCTTTCTCTCTGTTCCTGTTTTTCTTCTGTCACTCTCTCTGTTTTTCTTCTCTCTATCTTCTTTCTCCCTCTCTTTATCTTCTTTCTCTCTCTTTCATTCTTCTTCTTTTTCTTCTTTCACTATATTCTTCTCCTTTCTCCCTCTCTTTTTCTTCTTTCTCACTGTTTTTCTTCTTTCTCTCCATCTTTCTTGTTTCTGTCTTTTCCTTCTCTCCCTCTTCTTTCTTTTTCTGTTTTCTGTCTCTTTCTTTCTTCTTTCTCTCTGTCCTTTTCTCGTTTTCTCTTTCTTCCTCCGCTCTGTTTTTCTTCTCTCTGTGACTCTCTTTCTTTCTTTCTTTCTTTCTTTCTTTCTTTCTTTCTTTCTTTCT
>NW_025978708.1:0-6397 GCF_021869965.1 Rhincodon typus | reverse complement strand
TCCCTCACCCCCATCCCAGGCCCCAAGAAGACTTTCCACATCAAGCAGATGTTCACCTGCACATCTGCCAATGTGGTATACTGCATCCGCTGTACCCGGTGTGGCTTCCTCTACATCGGGGAAACCAAGCGGAGACTCGGGGACCGCTTTGCAGAACACCTACGCTCGGTTCGCAACAAACAACTGCACCTCCCAGTCGCGAACCATTTCAACTCCCCCTCCCATTCCTCAGACGACATGTCCATCCTGGGCCTCCTGCAGTGCCACAACGATGCCACCCGAAGGTTGCAGGAACAGCAACTCATATTCCGCTTGGGAACCCTGCAGCCCAATGGTATCAATGTGGATTTCACAAGTTTCAAAATCTCCCCTCCCCCCACCGCATCCCAAAACCAGTCCAACTCGTCCCTGCCTCCCTAACCTGTTCTTCCTCCCACCTATCCCCTCCTCCCACCTCAAGCCGCACCTCCATCTCCTACCGACCAACCTCATCCCGCCCCCTTGACCTGTCCGTCCTCCCTGGACTGACCTATCCCCTTCCTAACTCCCTACCTACACTCACCTTTCCTGGCCCCATCCCCGCCTCTTCGACCTGTTTGTTTCTTCTCCACCTATCCTCTCCTCCATCCCTCTTCTATCCGCCTCCCACTCTCTCCCTATTTATTTCAAAACCCCCTTCCCCTCCCCCTTTTCTGATGAAGGGTCTAGGCCCGAAACGTCAGCCTCTCTGCTCCTATGATGCTGCTTGGCCTGCTGTGTTCATCCAGCCTTGCACCTTGTTGTCTCGGATTCTCCAGCATCTGCAGTTCCTACTATGCCTGAATATGTACACTTTATACCTCCTGGGCTTGGAAACATTGAAGGCGTTGGCGTAACCCTGTTGAATGATTTGAATCCTGTTCATGGGTCAATTGGCCAAAGGTGACAGAACATGCTGGAAGATCCAAAGTGAAGAGAGTTAAAAGCACACATCTGGAAGCCAGCACCTCAGTGATGACTCAACCTGGCCCAGCAACAGAGTTCTAACCACCTGGAGAGAGACAGAGAGGGAGAGAGAGAGAGAGAAAGCAAGAGAGAGAGAGGATCTACTCTGACCTCTTTGATACCCTCCTTTGTGGAAGAGAGCCAGCCTGCCGTCAGAGATGAAGGCGATTCCAACGGCCCAGCTCAGACAGGTGGATTTTTGTGGGTAAGATCCTTTCTCAGAGAAAGCTAGACAGACAGTAAATAATGTGGGAAATTGGGAAATGCTTACATAGCATTTGAATGAGAAAAATTACGTTAATAAAATTAAGTTGACCCGCAAGCTGAATTCTATGTCAATCATCCCCCTCACCAACAAGTGCACTAGGAAAAAGTGTTTTTAATACATAAACTGGTCGAAGTGTTCAAAACACAGATAACACCCTTTGAACTACCTCTATTCCACCAGATTCTGCAACATTCAAATGCTAGAGTAGCTGACAAGGGTGAAGAAGTACATTAAGGGGACAAATGGTGTGTACAATGAATGACTCAGACACATGCACATCAGTTATATATTCTGGCTCAAGGTCACTGATGTAAGCTTTCACTTCGATGCAGTTTATTGTGCATGTATTCCTGTGAAAAGCTCTCTCTGTCTTTGCATTTATATATCTTATAAATGTCTTATAAAAATTCCATTTCAGACTCATTTTGAAGGTTTGAGATGAATCTTAGCCATTATATGGATAGCATAAACTTGTTCACAATTGCAACTTACAGCTTGCCTTACACTTTTTAATTCTGTAATTTTCATATTTCACTTTGTGCTGTATTTTCTTCTGTCATTCTGAGTGTCTCAGTAGACCTCTTTCTTATGCTCTCTTTTCGTCCTTGTTTCTTTCTGTCTCCCTCTCCTCCTGCTTCTCTCTTTTTCTGCATCTCATCCACTTTCACTGCATTGTCTCTATCTCTTGTTTTAATTTCCTCTACTATTTGTATTTCTTGTATTTTCCCTCTCTTCACACCACTGACTGTGTGCCTGTGTCACCCTTTGCAGTTCTCCCTGAAGAAGTATGTCTCCCTTTCAAAGCTTCTCTATGATTTGAGTTTCAATAAATTGTAAACATTTAGAAATCAGAGTGCATATGTATAAAAACACATCAAAATGTTAGGATCATGTACATCATAATTTTAGATAATTGGATGCTTGCTTTATGGATGGAAGACACAAACCATTATAGTGACAGAACATGATATCTAACACAACTTCTAAAGACCTATTAAGTTCATTCTGGTGACTGAGCAAATGCTAAAGTAATGCAACGAGGTTTCTTATTCCTGTCAACTTGAATTCTGTCTCTTTTGTGGCTATACCAATACTTTTAGATGTCACAAATGGACAAAGGTTCTGGTGTAGTTGGATGGAGCAGGGAGGAGAGCACTTGACCTTGACTAGAACAGCTCGAAGCTTTGTAAGATTTCAGCTTAGGAACAGTGGGGTTTAAGCATCATGAGGCCTGAGAACAAAGGAGAAATTGGTATCAATGATAAAATGGAGCTGAATTTTATCAAACAATCAACCTGGTATCAATTTCATGGCAGTTTCACAAAGGGCTTCTCTCTGTGAGCTCTAGTGAGTTATTTCATACAATTTTCCAATACTTACCTTGTAATCTGTGCATCACACCACAATGGCAACACACTCATGTTATCTTGCGCCTGGCAATGGAGGAACTGTTTACCACTGATGGGACCTTTGGGGATTTGTACAACATGTACTACATTTAAAGCCGAGCACTGCACAGGTCAAACATTGCCAGCCATGATTACTCCTTCACAGTACACAAAAGAGGGAAATGAAAAAGAAAATCTCCTGACAAGACATCAATGGCAAGGGTTACACATCATTGCAAATACAAACTCACATCTGCAAGCGTATTGCAATTTTACGTCATCACATGTCTGATCAACTATCATTGTAACTGCAGCTATAAGAATGAAGCCACAGAGGCTAAATGTCCTCAGTACCATAATATGTTATAATTTAGTCAGAGTGGCATCTGCTCTTTCTCACATAACATCTGATCATTTTTTCGGCATGGGAGCATCACATGCTGGAAAGTCTTCAAACACTTAAAAATGTTAACTTTTATTGAACAACAGGAAAAGCAAACAAAAATAAAAGTAACATTTGCCCCTGTGAAATAACGAAATAAAGCAACCAGTAAGAAGGCTTATAAATAATTCCACAAAGAAGCAACTTAATGTTAGAATGAATGGCTTGTGGTGGATGTGGGAGAAACAATTTCTAGTTTTTCTTCCAATTGGAACATTATCTGACTTTCTGATGCCCTTCCTGAGGATTGATTTGTTGTGAAAGGTTAAGAGAGGTTTAAATATTGTAGACCTGAAAGGTTATCTGCAATCTGAAAGGGAGATTTCATGGAATCAATTCCTGGCTTCAACCCTGCTCCCTTTGTACCAGCATCCAGAAAGAAGGACTGTAATGTTTAATTTTTTAACTTTGTTTTATTTATTTTTCTGCTTTGTAGCAAGATTCTGTACCGTGGTACCTTAGTACCTAAGATGGCGCCGTAAGTTGGCGACTTGTAAACTTTTCACTGTACTCATGTGAGTACATGTGACAATAAACCCAATTCAATTCAGTTAAGTTCATTTGTACAGTCCCCAATGCTCAGAGCAAAGGTGTGAACTGTCATAAAGGTGCACTGCAGAAATTCACCAAAACTCCTCAATAGTACCTTCCAAACTTACAACCTCTACCACATAGAAGGATGACACAACGATCTCAAAGGACAAAGGCAGCAGATATACAAGAACACCATTCCCCTCAAGTTCCCCTCCAAGCCACTCGCCATCCTGCTTGGAAATAAATTGCCATTCTTTGACACTGGGTCAAAATCCTGAAACTCCTTTCCTAGTGGCATTCCAGGTTCACCTTCAACAAATGGACTGGTGTGGTTCAGCAAGGCAGCTCACCACCACATTTTCAAAGGCAACTAGGAATGGGCAGTAAATGCTAGCCATTTCAGCGAAGTCTATATCCCCTGAATGAATTTTTGAAAATGTGTTCACAGAGGCGCTATTGAACAAAATCAAACAGTTTGGGACGGGCAATAAATACTGGCCCAGCTAGCAACATATATATTCCATGAATTAAATAAAAATAATTTAAAATGATCTGCTTGCCTTCTTAAACCCTCAACTTTTTCCTGGCCATTTGAACCTCTGCCTGTTCTTCAAAATTTCCTCTCAGTGGCTTGATTATATCCACTGTAAATTATGCCATGAAAGTTGCAAAAAGATTCATTTCAGTAGAGTTTTTAGTCAGGATGTATGTTGAGGTTTTATGCGGAAGATACAGGAAAACAAACTGATGAGAAGTTAAATAATTGGGTTCCTAAATAGCTTGTCAAAAGAAACATCAAGGTAAAGTTACAAGACTAAACTGTCAAATTAGTACTTATCCATTTCTAATCAGAAACCCTGAAACAAAGCAACAGTAAGAAGGCTCAGAGATAACAAAGAAGGCAGTGGATTGTTGGAACATATGGCTTGATGTGGATGTTGGCCAAAAGTTCATTCGCTTTTCACCTGCACAGTTGTATGTTGGATATTCTGAAGAGTTCAGGATTAAAAGTTGAATGTCTTTCTACATTGGAACAGCAGACTTTCCAAAATAAACAAACTATCATAATAAATGTGAGAGGAATGTATGGCTTCCTTTCTGATAAAAGAAGTGTTTGTGAAAGGAAATTAGAGGCAGTAGCAGTGTCAGCCATGAGTGATTCAAGTGGACATTTTATAGCCAGAACTGTAAACACGTGAAGGAATCCATTAATTAAACCACAGTATCAAAAGATAACGGTGAGTAAAGCCTATTCTTCAAGGAGGTTAAGAGCAGCTAGGCCACGGTGCCTTGTTTGATGGAAGTAGCTTTGGGATAAGCTATTTGCATGTATACATCATTTTCAAGGGATTTAGAATAGATAAATCATGAGATCTTAACATTGATGTGGATAAACTATGGTGTCTAAAGAAGCACCAGTTTCAATGGAGACATAGAAAAATATGCAGAAATAGGAAAGCTGCATTCTTTGCAATGCAGTTGATCACTGCTCAGTATAAAGCCTGTTCTGCATACAACACTGTGAAGTGCTTACATGAAACATGTTTCACTTGAAACATGTATTAAAGCTAATGTAGAGTTCGATGTGTTCCTGCTGAGGATATGTTCAGAAATACCATTGAAAGAAGACTTTGAGAGGAGAACAACAGATGACATGGTTCAGAATGTATGGCAAGAACATTTGATGATGAACCCGATAGATCATTTGACTCTGGCCACATTTGAACCTCTAGGTGTCATTACTGCTTCACCTGGCCATTTCTAAAATGAAACTGGCTTACAAACCACAAGATAACAAAGAATGTCAGATGAAGACAATAGATATCTTTTTATTGATCAAACTCTGAGTTTTAAAGACACAAGAAGCATGGACACAACCATTTAAAGATTTTGTTAAGCTTGTTTGGATATTTAGAGAAGAAAGAGATTGCATTTAGTTCATAACTTATGCAACCTCAGAACACCCAGAAGTGCTTCCCATTTGGTGAAGTACTTTGAAAATGGCGAGGCAGTGGTGTAGGAGTAACACTAGTGGACTAGTAATCCAGAGTCCCAGTTTAGTGTGGTGTGGACATGGGTTTGAATCCCACTTCCAGCAGAAAAGCTGTTCCTGTTGGCTGATTAAGATGAAGGAGGCCGAGATTTAAGATTTGGGTAAAGATGCATGCTGTGAGGAAGAGGTTTTTGTACAGTAATTGGTATTGATTTGGAACTCACAGTCCTTGTGACAATTGATAGAGAGGTGGTCAATAATTTCAAGAGGAATGTGAGCAGTTGAGGGTGTTCACAACAACCACCAGACTTTTCATGTAGCGGCCAATGAATATATAGTTCCATTTAGTCTCCTTATATTCATTATTTGAATGTTTACACTTGAAAATAACCAGCAGCACATCTTTAGCTTTGAACAAGATCAAATGTTAGTTTATAACTCAACTTTTGCCTAAATTTACCCAATAAAAACATAATGCCGTTGTTACATAAAAATATTTGTATAAATATTAAAAGGACGTCTAAATAAAATATACTTATAAAGATAAGATCAGTCCATCATTGCAGGCCTAGTTGAAAAGATTCATGCTGGCCTTGAAATGTTATCTCTATTTATCTCTCCACAGCCTTGCTGATTTTCTCCAGCATTTTCTGTTTTTATTCCACATTAGATGTTGGGTTAGAGATAGTAGGAACTGCAGATGCTGGAGAATCTGAGATAACAAGGTGTAGAGCTGGATGAACACAGCAGGCCAAGCAGCATCAGAGGAGCAGGAAGGCTGACGTTTT
>NW_025978707.1:0-6397 GCF_021869965.1 Rhincodon typus | reverse complement strand
CTTGTTGTCTCGGATTCTCCAGCATCTGCAGTTCCTACTATCTCTGATGCAAACTGAATGACCTCTGTTCCTCAATATAAGCCTTGAAGATCAACAGAGGAATGAAAACATGTAGGAGTAGTCTGAACTTGTTACAAAATGGAATCTGCCATTGCAATGTAAATTGATACCACAACAGACCTACTGAATCCCCAGGGCAAGGTCAAAAATCAACACAAGCTTTGTTAATTTACGTATGATTCTGGAAATGTTTCAGGCCCGGTTGAACACCCAAGATTTTCATTTCTTAATGAACTGCAATAAATTGCTACTGATTTGCAACGCAAGCAAGATATTCTGAAACTTGCCTTTTAATCTTGATTTGATCAAAGTGAGAGATAGCAGAGCCAGACATTTTCATCTTCCCTCTGACAGCTGAAGATAACATCAGATTTTCTTAGTCCAAGTAGAATATAGCCCAAAGCTAAAGCTTCTGCTGCTCTGGCTCGAGGTCAGAAAAGAAAACCCTTCTTTGACTTTATGCATCAGTCGTCCTGTAGCCTTTTGGCAATGCAGCTTCACTCCAAATTAGCGGCAATTTTGGATTTTGGCCAAATCTCTCATTACTAGAATGACATTTTGTTTTTTCTACTTTGAAGACTTATATTCCAATCAGTCCATACTGCATTTCAACATTGATACATGAGACCAAAAAATACTGTCCTAAACCACTGTGTCAGTCTTTCTTTATAATGGCAACGTTGACGTGAGAACGTTTAAAAAGTAGGCAGACGTTTTTAAAATATTAATGGCGAGATTGAATATTGGAATCTTTTTCTTTAAAAATGGAAAGGCAACAGGAGAGTAAGTTATAGTGCTTGATGATTTAATTTTTAAAAGATCTTTCTGTAGAGGACCAGAATCTTTTTCAAAGCAGCCAATAAATGGACAAAACCACATGCCCACATCACAAAATGATTTGGCACAAACTGGCATTCTCACTCAAAATGGAGATATCCCATTGATATTCTTAGTGGCCTGAGCTGAGGCATATGTTTGGACCTTTGCTTTGCACCAAACAATGATCGCCCTCATTGTTGGGAAGGCATGAAGTTTCAGTGGTTGGTGTTTCAGGGAGAGCCCAATTCCCAAACAACATCAGCTGCTTCATCAATAATCTTTCCCCTCCATCAAAAGGTTGGAAGTTTGGATGTTTGTATGGACAATTGCATGATGTTCAGCACCATTTCCAATTCCTTGGAGACTAAAGTGGTCCATGTCTATATACGGTAAGACCTGAGCAACTTCCAGACAGGGTTGAAGTCAATAAGTAACCTTCTTGTCACACAAAGCGTGACCATCTCAAACAAGAGAGCATTAATACTTCTCACCTTGACACTCAATGGCCTAATCATTACTGATTCCCATATCAATTAACTGGTAAATACCATTGACCGACAGCTGTACTGGACCAGTCATATAAATAATGTCATGATTAGAGCAGCCCAGAGGCTGGGAATTCTGCAATGACTAACTCACTACCCGTATCCCAAATGGTGGCCCACTATGAGTGACGAATGTGATGGAATATCTTATCTGAATGAGTACAACTCTAACATCAAGAAGCTTGACAGAGTCCAGGACAAAGTAGCACAGTGGATTGGTCCCCCAGCAAGCTGGAGCGGCATGGTGGCTCAGTGGTTAGCACTGCTGCCTCACAGTGCCAGGGATTCCACCCCTCGGGCGACTGTCTGTGTGGAGTTTGCACACTCTCCCCGTGTCTGTGCAGGTTTCTTCCGGGTGCTCTGGTTTCTTCTCTCAGTCCAGAGATGTGCAGGCTAGGTGGATTGGCCATGCTAAATAGCCGGTAGTGTTCAGGGATGTGTAGATTAGCTGGGTTATAGGGGGATAGGTCTGGGTGGGATACTCTGAGGATCAGTGTGGACTTGTTGGGCCGAAAGGCCTGTTTCCACACCGTAGGGATTCTATAATGATTTATACCCTTCACCACTGATGAGTGGCAGCAGTGGTGTGTGCAAAAGGCACTGCAGCAACTCACTCAGCTTCCTTAACAATGACTTCCAAACCAGTGACCACTTTCATCCAAAAGGACAAGGGCAGCAGATACATGGGAACACCACCAGCTGCAAGATCCCTATCCAAACCACTTACCATTCCTTCACCATCACTGGATCAAAACCCTGAAACCCCCTCCCTAACAGCACTGGGGACTGTAATGGTTCAAGAATGCAGCTCACCACCATCTTCTCAAGGGGTGTCGGTGATAACCAATAAATGCTGGTCCAGCCAGTACGGCCCACATTCCACAAACACAGAAAATGCTGGAGAAACTCAGCAGGTCTGAGTGAGGAGAGAAACAGAGTTAAAAATGATTCAAGCCCAGTAAAATGCTACTTCAGACGGCCAAAGAAAAATCAGATTTGATTTAAAATATTGACACATATTTGTGATCCTGGAAATTAAAAAGTCAAAATGTAGGAATTCTGATGACATTCGCTACTTATGAGTTAATATTGCCATCTCACATAATTTCACCCATTTTCTTTTGCTTCATTGTGAGGATTCAAATTTTAATGGGTTGGAAATAATTGACAAATAGAAAGCAGGTCAGTGAATAAAAGAAAAATTAATCCCAGTGCAATGTGGTAATGAGTATGGGAATAGAAAGACAAAGCAGACAAATGCATCACTGGAGAGATGTTGTAGGAGTAGGGCTACAGATTGACTAGGCATTGAGACCATTTCTGGAGGAGCTGAGATGTGTACAGTTGGGCAGGTTACATCTGAACGGAATGGAACTAACATTCTCATTCAGGAGTCTTCTAGCTTGGCAGAGGGCTGGTGGCCCATTAGTTCAGTTGGCTGGATGGCTGGTTTGCAATGCAGAGGATGCTAACAGGTGGGTTCAATTCCTATCTCAGCTGAGGCTGTCATAAAGGACTCTCCTTCTCAAGTTCTACCCCCACCTGAGACAGTAGCCCTATGGTCTGGTAGAGCTATGGCAACTTTGCTTTACCTAATATATTAAATCACTGACCATGCATTAATTATAATTAGCTTGAAAAGGGCATTTTCAATGAGCAATTAAATAATTTTTTCGTACATCCTTCGCTTAGACCTGTAACAGGAGGAGTATTATTAACAGTTATTCAGAATTGATACAACAGCAGATTAAGCAGCAGAAAGGTATTAAAATGATAGTGTACCCAGTACTGGGGTACAGGGAAATCAGAGACATTTATCAAGGATACTCTGACATGGAGAAACATGGGACAGTGAATGCTGTCCCATGTAGAAGATGTTACTTATTTGTTCCAACTGGGTAAGGAGAGTTGACTTAGCACCCCTTCTCGAAACGCCCACCCCAATTTGATTGGCTTCAACAAAGACTTTTAAACATGGTTGGAACACATCCATATCACATTTCAATTAAAACATAATCACTGAATCAGATTAAGGAGACGTGCAAGGTTTTCCTGAATCAACCAAAGGGAATTTTACTACAAGCCCCAAGAGAAATAGATAAATACGATATCCAACAAACACTCAAGCACACATACGAAGTTAACAAAAGGGATAAGGTTGCATACAATAGAAACACCACAGGAGATAGTTTCCTACTGAGAACAGTATTCAGCCTCTCATCTTCTCTACATCAACAGGAGTTGCTTCGATTTTTAAAATAGGTTCTCTCACTTTGAAGTGTTGTTGCCTGAGGTTTTGTTGACATTCTTCAGTTGTAACATTCCATGCTTCCTCTCAGGATTCAGTGTAAACCACACAAGGATTTCTTTAGAAAGTGCATGTTGTCTTTAAAAGTTTGATATGTCTAGATGTTATGATCCATTATCATAAAAGTAGCGTCTTCACACTTATTCTCATTACATCTACCATATTTCTGACCATTTCGTAATTCTATTTATGCTCTTTTGAAATCTGCTATAATCCTGTTCAATGTTTACTAAGTTATCAAATATGGTCAACAAACTTGAAAATTGTACCTGACGTCTATGTCATTGATACATCACAAGAAAAACAATGGTCCCAATACTGATGCTGGAGGATTCAAATGCATTTTTTTCAGTAACAGAGGCATCCTTTACCACTATCCTCTGTCTCCTATCTGTTAATCAGCCCACCACACCTTTGTTATTACATGGTTCCAATATCTGTTACTTGATATTTTATTTGAATTTTGAAATAACATTTTCTCATGTATTAAAACATGGCCTATCAATGTCCAAATTCTATCATCTGAGATGTTCATAGATAAATATTGCTTTAAAGAAGAAGAAACATGGACCTAAAATAGCTGCAGTAATCACAAATTAAGGTAAATTCAGGGAAGCAATGTAGGATTGATGAACTCAGCTGAATTGAAATTAGCATTTTATATAATGACATTGAAATGAATCAACTGAGCCAGGCATTCAAAAAGCCATATTTCCTGTTTTAATTTACACTTTTATGATAAGTTGCACGTGTTGGACGTGAAAGGTTGCTTGCAACTATTCAGCTTGGAAATACAATAAAGCCTAATTCAGGAATACACAAATGAAGCAAATTTCAATGGCTCAGAGATAGCAAGAACTGCCGATGCTGGAGTCAGAGTCAATACAGTGGGGTTGGAGGAACACAGCAGGTTAGGCACCATCAAAGGAGCAGGAGAGTTGTCGTTTTGGGCCCAGACCCTTCATTAGGACTGGTCTAGGCCCAAAACGTCAACTCTCCTGCTCCTCTGATGCTGCCTGACCTGCTGTGTTCCTCCAAGTCCACACTGTATTGACCACATTTCAGTAACTACTTGGCAGAACTGCAGACAGAGACAAAGAAAATGGATTGGTAACAACAAGAACTAGAAGCCTGTCTCTCCTCATTTCCTTATCATCATTTTGGAAGCCAGCACCAGAAATAAAACAGATAAGAGAAACATCCGTTCATTGAGAACTAAAGGATTCTGAAAAACTCGCTACTTCTGTGGATACAACATATCAACTAAACAGCATTGTTTCAGCTCCAGCTCCAACCAGGCCATGGCTTGAAGAACTTCTTTAAACTGTAATGAGAATAAGTGTGAAGACGCTACTTTTATGATAATGGATCATAACATCTAGACATATCAAACTTTTAAATACAACATGCACTTTCTAAAGAAATCCTTGTGTGGTTTACACTGAATCCTGAGAAGAAGCATGGAATGTTACAACTGAAGAATGTCAACAAAACCTCAGGCAACAACACTTCAAAGTGAGAGAACCTATTTTAAAAATCGAAGCAACTCTTGTTGATGTAGAGAAGATGAGAGGCTGAATACTGTTCTCAGTAGGAAACTATCTCCTGTGGTTTGTTTCTCAGGCTATGGACATGATCTGACTTCTAAACAACCTGTTCTGGACAAAATGCATGTTTATGCTATTCCCTTTCAGAAATACACAAGAAAGAGAGTTAAAAAAAAAATTGCATTCCAAGATCTTTGTCTTCTAGATTACTGGTCTTCTTGATTTCTGGTGTGGCAGAGGGCTAGCCTGAGGTTTGAGTTCCATTATTCTAAAGGATGACGTGAAGAGACGCAGCAGAGGATTTCTACTAGACATCCAGTGTGTACAGTTAAAAAGAAATGAAGTCTCTTGCTCTGATTGTTAAGGACACGTTTGCAGTTGCTGTCGAGGAAACTGAACAAACTCCTATCAGCTAGTAGGAGAACTGCTTAAACTGTCAAAGCTAGCAGGATAACAGAATTAACACCCACAACGTTTTGCAATCTATTCGACACATAGAAATAAAAGACTGATTAATACATTTTTTTTCACTTTTAATTATGGGTCACCTCTCATTTCTAATCTGGTGTCATGGTTTATTATCTCTTTTTATATTTTAATAATAATAAATTCATTCTTTCTTTAACTCGACAAAGCCTGGTTGAATTGGCTCCTGCTAATGAATAAAAATACATTTGGGCTGGGAAAAAGTATCCACAAGAGAAGGGATCCTTTGTAAATTAGCCTTGTTGTGACCAACCAACTGAGAGGTTGAATGAAGAATGGGGGTCAGTTTGTCAGTCTTTACCAAGGGGCTTAATCATTTGCAGGTATTCCATGCAGAATGGTAATGAAATGGGAATTATGTTTGGATACCTGACATAACACTGCTTACAATACTTTAAATAATACTATTTTAAGGGATTCCAAGAGCAGATGGATGTGGGGCATTTTTACCCAAAAATCTCTAATGGTATCCAGCAAGCTATTAAAACAGGTAAGGCAGTAGATGGAATAATTGGAGTTGTAAATTTTGCTACGTAGAAAGAGTGGGAGGGTGAAGGATCAACAAAGGTTACATATTTAACCAGAGCTCGGTTCGCAATAAACAACTGCACCTCCCAGTCGCGAACCATTTC
>NW_025978706.1:0-6399 GCF_021869965.1 Rhincodon typus | reverse complement strand
GGATAGGTGGGAGGAAGAACAGGTCAGGGAGGCAGGGACGAGCTGGATTGGTTTTGGGATGCGGTAGGGGGAGGAGAGATTTTGAAACTTGTGAAATCCACATTGATACCATTGGGCTGCAGGGTTCCCAAGCGGAATATGAGTTGCTGTTCCTGCAACCTTCGGGTGCCAAACCAGTCCAGCTCGTCCCTGCCTCCCTGACCTGTTCTTCCTCCCACCTATCCCCTCCTCCCACCTCAAGCCGCACCTCCATCTCCTACCGACCAACCTCATCCCGTCCCCTTGACCTGTCCGTCCTCCCTGGACTGACCTATCCCCTCCCTAACTCCCCACCTACACTCACCTTTACTGGCCCCATCCCCGCCTCTTCGACCTGTTTGTTTCCTCTCCACCTATCCTCTCCTCTATCCCTCTTCTATCCGCCTCCCACTCTCTCCCTATTTATTTCAGAACCCCCTTCCCCTCCCCCTTTTCTGATGAAGGGTCTAGGCCCGAAACGTCAGCCTCTCTGCTCCTATGATGCTGCTTGGCCTGCTGTGTTCATCCAGCTCTGCACCTTGTTGACTCGGATTCTCCAGCATCTGCAGTTCCTACTACTCCTGACCCGAAATGTCAGCTTTCCTGCTCCTCTGATGCTGTCTGGCCTGCTGTGTTCCTCCAGCTCCACACTGTGTTAAGCCAAAATTGAGTACAGGATGACTAGAAATTTCCTGCAATTTAGGAAGGCTGAGATGTCATCGGTCCCTGGTATAAATGCCGTTGCCTAACGACTGGCTCTGTTCCACTCCCTGGCAATTCTCTGAGGCAGTAACAGTCTCCTTCCAACCTCAGTATCATATTTGGCCCAGAGATGTGCTTCCAACCACATACCTACTCCCTGACTGAGGCAAACTGCTATTAGACCAGAATAGGTGAGACCAGTTGATACATGACTACTGTGGTCAGTAGTCCAACTTTAATTGCCATAATTTTCAAACCACCCCATCACTAACAAACCTCCCATAGGTATCAATCCAAACTGGGTTGGAGACATCCAAACTGTCAAAATTCATATTGACCTGAGACATGACACGTTCTCCCTTTACACATAAAAGCAAGGATGCATATTTGACGAAAGGCCGTATGAAATGATAACTGCTTCTCTCTCCATAGGTGCTACCCATCCTATTGGTTAGATCCTGCATTTTATGTTTTTAATTTATAAAACGTTGTTATGCTGCAGCTTTCACCACCTCAGCGTGTCTCAAAACACATCGCAGCCGACTCAGGCAGACTTATTTTGTTCATAGAATTCCTATAGTGTGGAAACAGGCATTGACTCCGGTTTTTTTCTTCGCAGATGCTGCCAGGCCTGCTGGGCTTCTCCAGCACCTTCTGTCTTCGACATTTGTGACAATTCTGGCAATAGTGGGGCTTGATTTCCAGAGCACTATCACAGTGAGATGTGACAATACAGTCTGCCATAGCCAGATCATTTCTCAGCTTTGTAAAGCTGGCCTTGCCCCAGTTTAGACCTTCTGAACTTTTACTCCTGTTCCTATCTTTTTCCAGTTCTACAGTGATGCCATATCAAACTGTGAATTTATCAAGGCTAAATTTAGGAAATAGGATGGATGGCCTGAAAGCATAGATAGGGATATATGAGAATATGATATCATTGCAATGACTGAGGCTTGGCTGAAAGAGAGGCAGCATTGACAGCTCAACATTCCTGGTACTAAGGTATTCAGATGAGGTAGAGAGGGGAAAGCAGACGAGGGGCAAGGACTGCACTATTGATCAAGAAATCACATAGGACTGAGAAGTAATGATATCTTGGAAGAGTTAGAAAATGGGACGACTGGGTTGAAGTAAAAAAAAACAGGGCAAACATGCTGTTGGGTGTGTACTATAGCACCCCTCCCATTCCTCCAAACAGTCATCATCTCATTTAGATTTAGGATGGCTGTGGAAAAGGGTAAGCATATGCTAGCAGTAAAAGTTCTAAGCTGGAGAAAAGCTAATTTTGCTAAGATGAGATAATGATTTGGCCCAAGTGCACTGCATGTGGATAAAATAGTGTCAGAGCAGATGGGGGCATTCAAGGAGGAAATAGTGAGAGTACAGGATAAATACGCTCCCATGAAGACTTACTGTTGTCATAGAGGGAATTGATTGAGCCATTTTAAAATAGCTGCACAAATGGAAGGCACAGTTATATTGTAAGAGTATTTTGGGATGAATGGAGGCCACCTAAGCTTCAGCAACCACAACATCTTTAATAAACTGAAGAGAAGGTTATCTAAAAGTGTAATGGACCAACCAGCCAAGAAGTGGCAGATGGAATTTAATTTTGATAAATGTGAGGTGCTGCATTTTGGGCAGATAGACCAGGGCAGGACATACACAGTTAGTGTTAGGGCCCTAGGGACTGTTGGTGAACGCAGAGACCTAGGGGTTTAGGTACATAGCTCCCTGAAAGTGGCGTCACAGGTAGACAGGGTGGTAAAGTAAGTGTTTGGCATGCTTGGCTTCATTTAGTATAGGAGTCGTGACGTCATGTTACAGCTGTATAAGACATTGGTGAGGCCACTTTTAAAGTACTGCATACAATTCTGATTGTCCTGCTATAGGAAGGATGTTGTTAAACTGAAAGGGTGCAGAAAAAAAATTACACGCATATTACCGAGACTGGAGGGTTTGAGTTGTAAGGAGAGGCTGAATAGTCTAAGACTTTCTCCCCCCGGAAAGTCAGAGGCTGAGGGGTGATCTTACAGAGGTTTATACAATCATAACGGGCATAGACAAGGTGAATAGCCAAGGTCTTATGCCCAGGTTAGGGGAGTTTAAAATTGGAGGGCACAGGTTTAAGGTGAGAGGGGAAAGACTTGAAAAGGGGCCTGAGGGGGCAACATTTTCCACACAGTGGGTGGTGGTTGTATGGAATGAGCTGCCAGAGGAAGACAAAAATGTTTAGAGGGAGGTGGGCCAAACGTGGGTCAATGGGACTCGTTCAGTCTGGGAAACTTGTTCGGCATGGTCGCGTTGGACCGAAGGGTCTGTTTGCGTGCTGTATGACTCTATAAACCTTCAACCTGATTAAGAGCAGCACAGAGTCCAAACCAGAGAGTGTGCAAGTTCGAATTGTGAGTTTAGTGTCAAATTAGGGATAAAGTGAAAGGGAAGGAAATGAAACAATGGTGTGCAGGAACACAGCAGGCCAGGCAGCATCAGAGGAGCAGAAAAGTTGACTTTCAGGTCAAGACCCTTCTTCAGAAAAAAAATCTTACTATCTCAGAGGGAAGGAAATGAAACAAAAATAGAAGTTGCTGGAAAAGCTCAGCGGGTCTGGCAGCATCTGTGAAGAGAAAACAGAGTTAACATTTCAGGCCCGGTGACCCTTCTTTAGAACTGATGGTGGCTGGGAAAACGTCAGTTTATATGCAGAAAATAGGGAGGTGGGTGGGGTAGGGAGTAAACGATAGGATAGACCCCAAAGAGAAAGAAAGACAGTTGGACAGACAAAGGAGTTGCTAATGATCAGGCTGGGAGGGTGAGTAGTTGTTAATGGGGACTGTTAGTGACTAACAACAGGGGGTTTGTAATGGCAGGCTATGTGGTAACAGGGCCTGGTGTGTGGGGTAGGGGGCTGGGACACGGGAGAGTTTAGGCCCTAAAATTATTGAACTCAATATTGAGTCCGGAGGGCTGTAGGGTCCCCAAGCGGACAATAAGGTGTTGTTCCTCCAGCTTGCGTTGGGCTTCACTGGAACACTGCAGCAAGCCAGAGACAGAGGTGTTGGCCAGGGAGCAGTGTGGTCCGTTAAAGTGGCAGGGAACAGGTAGTTCAGGGTCTTTTTTGCGAGCAGAACGTGGATGTTCTGCAAAGCGGTCGCCAAGTCTATGTTTCGTTTCCCCAATGTAGAGAAGACCACACTGTGAGCAGCACAGTGAAATGAAATGTGAGCTCTGAAGAAGAGTCATATCAGACTCAAAACGTTTTAATGCTGTTTTTCTCTCTTCAGAGGTTGCTTTACCTGTTGAGTTTCTCAAGTATGCTCAATGTGTTTCCGGAAGCAATAAAAAGAGTGCAAGTAAAACTATTTTTCTTTTCCTCTTAGAAGTTTCAATTCCCCCCCACCACACCCACTCTTTACAGTGGAGGCAATAAAAATGACAATTTTCAGTCACAAAGGCATTACAAAATGAAAGGTCACAGGCTAGTCAAAAAAGATTGAAATTGTCAAGCACAAGTATATGTGACTAGGTTAGTTTGTAGCTACTGTGCAAATAGAGGAATGTTATTTCATTCAGACCATTTGAATCTTGAGTCAGAGATTGGCAGTGCATGTTGGATAGCCAACTTTCAGATCTCCACATCTCTACTCGCGAAAAGTAGTTTAAAATCCAGTTTGCAACCAAACAAGTGAGCAATATTTGCCTCGTTTATTTGTACGCAGAACTCCAACGTAAATACAATAAATAGGCCATCCAAAAAAAATACAATTACATTAAATATGACAATGTATCAAAATAAATTAAATTACTTCAATGAACCAATTACAAGTCTTGCGCATCAGAAAAATTCCATAGTTTTGTTTCCCGTACCACAACACTGAATTGCAACATTGGGATTAATCCTATTAAAGCCCAGGACTGTCGGCAAACTATAGTGGTGTGGGAAGAACTGTCATCATGATTGATACCAGGAACAGTTAGTTTCTGTCTGAGGAGAGATATCGTCAAGAGAGACTGCAGTTACACCTAGTTCATGTCTAAGAGGTTCCAGACAGTCATTAACCCATCTCACCATAAATACTTGGAAGTCAGATGTGAGGACATTTGCTTAACTGCTAATAGATGGTCATTGTTGCCCAGGCAGTGCTAATCAGGAGGATGGGATTGGGAGGGTTTAGCAAGCCATGGAGTGGTGACTTCCAGTCTTTTTATTGAACACTGCCTTGACTCGAAGCTCATTCTTTGTCATGATTCAGGGGAGGTTTCAAACAGGTTACCATTCAAGTAATGAGATCCTAATTAGTTCCTACTTGAGCACTGTTTTAATACAGACAATATGCCACCTAATTAGTCTACAACATTTTCGGGTGGATTTTTTTTTGCAAAGCCAATCTGGCTAAGGTTCTTGTGAACGGCCCCTGTCTCAAGACTAGTGTTGCAGAAACTGCAAGGGCGACTAAGTTAAAGATATCCCAAGTATAATTAAAGTAATTTACAGGTATCAGCTCTAAGAATCAGCCCACCACTTCCTTCATTATCACAGTTTTTTTTTAAGCTACTAAAGGCAGTGTTTTCCATTGTATTGATCACCATTTCCAACTTTCAGACAACTCATAAGCAGAGAGTCTCCAATCTGAGACCCCTTTGCGATGGTTTGATAATTATGGACCTTCTTTGAAATAAGACCTCAAAATTTCTTGAACAATTTAACTGCTGCACATAAAGCTCACGACTGCCCTGTTAAAGGGTCGTGCATGAAATTTAGCCAGGACTGTCTGCCAGTGGGTGAACACTGGTGATGCGAAGATGGTTTTCAGGCCAGTTAGATGTGGCATGGTTACATCACCATATGAAACCTCCAGGAACAGGATCAAACTCCATGGTTCTTGTTAAAAATCACTAGCACCAACTTAGATGCAACCCCCCAACTGCCTTGCCGACTCACTGCACGGTTGCAAGATCTTTCACGGCTCTTTCCTGACTTCTACTGGCAACATTTGGAATTGTGACAAGCCACAGTGCATGCTCGTTCAAAAAAAAATTTACAAGGATGTTGCCAGGGTTTGAGCAACAGGGAGGGGCTATGTTCCCCAGAGTGTCAGAGGCTGAGGGGTGAAGTTATAGAAATTTATAAAATCAGGAGGGGCATGGATAGGGTAAATAGACAAGGTCTTTTCCCTGTGTTGGGTGAGTCCAAAACTAGAGGGCATAGGTGAGAGGGGAATGATTTAAAAGGGATATTTTTCATGCAGAGGATGGTGTGTGTATGGAATGAGCTGCCAGAGGAAGTGGTGGAGGCTGGTACAATTACAACATTTAAAAAGGCATCTGGATGGGTACATGAATAGGAAGGGTTTAGAGGGATACGGGCCAGTTGTTGGCAAATGGGACTAGATTAATTTTGGATATCTGGTCGGCATGGATGAGTTGGACTGAAGGGTCTGTTTCTGTGCTGTACATCTCTATGACTCCATGACCCATGCCATTATATTGCACACCACCTGGAGGAGTCTCAGCAGACCCTCTCCAAACCCGACAAGGGACCACAGATTCCAGTTTGAAAGACAGTACTTCAGGGCAGAGATAATAGGAACTGCAGATGCTGGAGAATCTGAGATAACAAGGTGTAGAGCTGGATGAACACAGCAGGCCAAGCAGCATCAGAGGAGCAGGAAGGCTGAC
>NW_025978705.1:787-6400 GCF_021869965.1 Rhincodon typus | reverse complement strand
AATGGTATCAATGTGGATTTCACAAGTTTCAAAATCTCCCCTCCCCCTACCGCATCCCAAAACCAGTCCAGCTCGTCCCTGCCTCCCTAACCTGTTCTTCCTCCCACCTATCCCCTCCTCCCACCTCAAGCCGCACCCCCATCTCCTACCTACTAACCTCATCCTGCCCCCTTGACCTGTCCGTCCTCCCTGGACTGACCTATCCCCTCCCTAACTCCCCACCTACACTCACCTTTACTGGCTCCCCGCCTCTTCGACCTGTTTGTTTCCTCTCCACCTATCCTCTCCTCTATCCATCTTCTTTCCGCCTCCCACTCTCTCCCTATTTATTTCAGAACCCCCTTCCCCTCCCCCTTTTCTGATGAAGGGTCTAGGCCCGAAACGTCAGCCTTTCTGCTCCTATGATGCTGCTTGGCCTGCTGTGTTCATCCAGCCCTGCACCTTGTTTTCCCATTTGCTATTGTCATGTTCAGTACAGGCACATCATGTTATGAACTTTCAGTCAATTTTAAAAATTGGACACAAAGGGGTCTGAGCAATGGCAAGATTTGTGGCAGAACTGGATGAGAATTGGCCCATGGAAGTTTATCTCGATGTTGGGAGCATCTTGCTCCATCCTTTATATTTTTGCTGGGCGGCAGTGGTGAGTTGCCAGACAAGGGGGGATTATAGCTTGTTAAACACTGCAACTTTGCTTTATTAATATTCAGCTTCCTGTCTTATCACTTGTCAAACAAGCTGGATTCGCAAATTCTCGATTTGGAACTCGGAGCGGGTGACTTCAACTCACCGCTTGCTTTGAGGGCCGCCATGTTGTTTAGGGGCAAGCAGCACAAACGCAGACATCTTGCACCCCTCGGGCCTGCAGAGTGCCCTCTGGCATTTGCAATCACTCAGGATGCTCAGGAAGCACAGGCTCTCAGCGGCAATGACGGACTGCTGCAAGGACATGCCTCTGTTTATGGTCCAGCTCTGAGCTCACTGATTGGAGCAGGCTGCATCTCAGAGCTGCTTGCTCACCTAGCAACCACCTGGACGCCCACAGCATCCATAGCTTGCCTGCCAAACCAGTCAGCATGGTGGCACTTCAGCAACAAATACTCTCAGTGCTGCCATATTGATGAGCTCTTTTGTGCAGACGCACACACAGGCTGCTTGTGATCCAAGATAAAGGGGACATGCGGGCTCTGGGGGAGGGATGTATCTGGAGACCAGGCAGGGCTCAGTTCTTACAGTGTCCGCTGCATTCCCTGCCACTCTGTAGGTGCCCAATGCAACCAAAAAATGTGCTTAATTGTCAAACATTGGGCAAAGGCAGAAGGCACCGTGCCATTGGCATTAGACAAACTAACACTATCATCTCAGTGATACAGAAGATAATAAGGTGTTTAACAAGCTACAAGTGAAAGGGGCACTATAGTCTCCTGGACCTGAAACTCAGCTTGGAAATTGAAAAGCCTAGATGAGGTAAGGAGGTGACAGTATGGCTAATGTCTTTTTTTTTAAACAAAATTTCCAGCCAATGTTAGCAGAGAAATCCTAGCTCATCAAGTTGGCTGTGAGGAGAGAGCTGGTGGAGCTCCTCAATTATTTGAAAGGTAATGTTTGTCAAAAATGAGTTATGCCATATACATAAACCATTCAAGGCTAACACTAAGTGGAAGTAATGATTACAAAAGCTAATAGAATGTTGCCTTTTATTGTAAGAGAACTGGGACGGAAAAAGTGAGGAAGTGATCATTCAGTTGTACACACAGTTGGTCAGGCCACGTCTTCAAAACTGAATTCAGTTTGCAGTTTGGGGACGATACTCCAGTCTTGGAAGGAGGTACATTCCAGGTTCATCAGAATGATATCAAGGCAGTAAGGATCAGTACCAATCAGGGCACATCACAGCGAATAGTTATATATGTTTAGTTAACATTCCCTCAAGCTGAGGAGGGATTGAAATTTTGAGTGGGTTCTACAAGATTTTTATCATTATGAAGTGCATCTGAATGACAGCTCTCTAAAGATTAAAAAGCAAAATAATGCAGCTGCTGGAAATCTGAAACAAATGCAGAGAGTGCTGGAGAAACTCAGCAAGTCTGGCAGCATCTGTGGAGAGAGAAGCAGAGTCAATGTTTCGAGTCTGATGTGACTCTTCTCAGAATTGGAGTCTGAAAAAATCATACCGGATGGGAAACATTAACTTTCCCCACAGATGCTGCCAGACCTGCTGAGTTTCTCCAGCAATCTCTGTGTTCGCTCAGTAAGGTTGATGGAAGTTTAATTTACCATTACATTCATTTTAAAAGTGAAGCTGCAGAGTTTTGCCCATTACAGGTACAGGGTGAGAGGCTATTGATGATACCCATAAGACCATAAGACATAGGAGCCGAAATTAGGCCATTCAGCCCATCAAGTCTGTTCCACCAATCAATTATGGCTTTTAAGTTCCTCAACCCCATTCTCCTGCTTACTCCCCATAACCTTTGATCCCCTTGATAATCAAGAATCTATCTATCTCCATTATAAATATACTCAATGACCTGGCCTCCACAGCTTTCTGTGGCAGTGAGTTCCATAGATTCACCACTCTCTGGCTGAAGTTTCTCCTTATCTCCGTTCTAATAGGACTTCCCTTTACTCTAAGGCTGTGTGCTTGGGTCTCAGACTCTCCTACCAATGGAAACATCTTCCCAACATCCACTCTGTCCAGGCCATTCAGTATTCTGTAAGTTTCAATTAGATCCCCCTCATCCTTCTAAACTTCATCGAGTATAGTCCCAGAGCCCTCAAACGTTCCTCAGACCTTAAGCTTTTCATTCCGAGGACCATTCTTGTGAACCTCCTCTGAACCCACTCCAGGGCCAGTACATCTTTCCTGAGATATGGGGCCCAAAACTGTGCACCTGTGGGACATAGAGGAGGTGTATAGGTGTGATGGAGCACAGAGGGTTATTGAGGATATGATGGGGTGCACCAGAAGTTTCATGGAGTTCATGGTGGAGACGAAGGGGACTGTTTGAAGGCCTGACATTCATCATTATAAATGAGTCAACAGCCAATAACAGAGGCAGCTGTAGCAGCCCACTGGCCCTGCTATCAGGTCGGGTCAGTACACCCTGGTGGGCCACCTCTGTCTCACCCCCACCTTCCCAGAACAAAAATCTAACAGGCTGGGTAAAGCAGACAAGCATCCAGCCTCCTCCATGAGCATCCAGCAGAAGGGCATTGCAATCATATCTTTTCTATGGAGGATCATTGACTTTGGGTGGGAGAGTACAGAATAAGAGGGATCAATCCATATTACAGAGGTGGTAGTGCTGGACGTCTTAAAGGTGGATAAATCCCCGGGACCTGATCGGGTGTATCCTAGAACTCTGTGGGAAGTGAGGGAAGTCATTGCTGGGCCCCTTGCTGAGATATTTCTATCATCAATAACCACAGGTGAGGTGCCAGAAGACTGGAGGTTGGCTAACACAGTGCCACTATTTAAGAAAGGTGGTAAGGAAAAACGAGGGAACTATAGACCAGTGAATCTGACATCAGTGGTGGGTAAGTTGTTGGAGGGAATCCTGAGGGACAGAATTTACATGTATTTGGAAAGGCAAGGACTGATTAGGGACAGTCAACATGGCTTTGTGAATGGGAGATCATGTCTCATTAACTTGATTCAGTTTTTTTTGAAGTAACAAAGAAGATTGATGAGGGCAGATGTAAACTACATGGACTTCAGTAAGGTGTTCGACAAGGTTCCTCATGGTAGACTGGTTAGCAAAGTTAGATCACATGGAATACAGGGAGAACTAGCTATTTTAATACAGAACAGGCTCAAAGGTAGAAGACAGACGGTGGTGGTGGAAGGTTGCTTTTCAGACTGGAGTCCTGTGACCAGTGGTGTGCCACAAGGATCAGTACTGGGTCCACTGCTTTTTGTCACTTACAGAAATGATTTGGATGTGAACATGGGAGGTATAGTTAGTAAGATTGCAGATGACACCAAAATTGTAGGTGTAGTGGACAACAAAGAAGGTTACCTCAGAGTACAACAGGATATTGATCAGATAGGCCAATGGGCCGAGCAGTAGCAGATGGACTTTATTTTAGATAAATGTGGGATGTTACATTTTGGAAAGGCAAATCAGGACAGGACTTGTACACCTAATGGTAAGGTCCTGGGGAGTGTTGCTGAACAAAGAGACCTTGGAGTTCAGGTTTATAGTTCCTTGAAGGTGGAGTCACAGGTAGATAGGATAGTGAAGGCAGCGTTTGGTATGCTTGCCTTTATTGGTCAGTACATTGAGTATGGGAGTTGGGAGGTCATGTTGTGGCTGTGCAGGACATTGGTTAGGCCACTTTTGGAACACTGCATGCAATTCCCATCTGCCTGCTATAGGAAGGATGTTGTGAGACTCGAAAGAGTTCAGAAAAGATTTACAAGGATGTTGCCAGGGTTGGAGGGTTTGAGCTATATGGAGAGGCTGAATAGGCTGGTGCTATTTTCCCCGGAGTGTCGGATGCTGATGGGTGACTTTATAGAGGTTTATAAAATCATGAAGGGTAAATAGACAAGGTCTTTTCCCAGGTTAGGGAAGTCCAAAGCTCGAAGGCATATGTTTAAGGTGAGAGGGGAAAGAGTTAAAAAGGGACTTAAGGGGCAACTTTTTTCACACAGAGGGTGGTGTATGTATGGAACGAGCTGCCGTGAAAGTGGTGGAGGCTGGTACAATTACAACATTTAAAAGGCATCTGGATGGGTACATGAATAGGAAGGGTTTAGAGGGATATGGGCCAAATGCTGGCAAATGGGACAAATTTATTTAGGATATCTGGTCAGCATGGACGAGTTTGACCGAAGGGTCTGTTTCCATGCTGTGCATCTCTATGACTGTATGACTCTAATCTTAAAATTAGATATAGCTGGGCCAGCTCCGAGAAAGCAGTATTTCACCTTCTCATTCAGAATCTGCAGCTTGCTACAGTGTCCATTACAATGATTCAAATGGAGATTTGTCAGGTAGGGGGAGAAACAGACATTGGGGAGAAAAGGCAGGCAGGTGGAGTTGAGGAAGAGGTCAACTAAGGTCTAATAAAATGGAGGAGGAAGTTTCATGAGGTTTGATAGTCTGCCTACCTGTTTGTACGTGGCATATGGGCTGGTTCCAGCCAACTTGCTCTCTCCCAGTGTGTGAAGCCAAATGACAGAAGCTCAATTCAGCTGATGGCATTGGGCCCAGGAATCTTTGTTAGTGAGATCTCTTACTCAGCACACCACACTAAGCTGACACTGTGCAGATGTGAAGGCACTCGCTCAGGCTGGCTCTGTCGCCGGAATCTACTACCTACAATTTCAGCTTCCAGCTGATTGGAATAACTCATTCTTAATCCATGCTGTAATGAAATGGTTTCTTTCTTAAAATCAAAAATTCAATCTTCGTCTGCAGCACTGTTCAGGAGCACCTCGCAGATTGCAAGAGACAGCCACCACAGTGCAACAGGCACTCACCCCTCATCTGAATTTCACTCACCTGTAAAAACTCTCAGAAGGAGAGTGTCCTTGTCAACTTTAACTTGGCACATGTTCCTGATTAGAAAATTCAAGTACTCTGGGAGATTACAAGATGTAGA
>NW_025978705.1:423-687 GCF_021869965.1 Rhincodon typus | reverse complement strand
AGAGCTGGATGAACACAGCAGGCCAAGCAGCATCATAGGAGCAGGAAGGCTGACGTTTCGGGCCTAGACCCTTCATCAGAAATGGGGGAGGGGAAGGGGGTTCTGAAATAAATAGGGAGAGAGGGGGAGGCGGATAGAAGATGGATAGAGGAGAAGATAGGTGGAGAGGAGACAGACAGGTCAAAGAGGCGGGGATGGAGCCAGTAAAGGTGAGTGTAGGTGGGGAGGTAGGGAGGAGATAGGTCAGTCCAGGGAGGATGGACA
>NW_025978705.1:0-323 GCF_021869965.1 Rhincodon typus | reverse complement strand
TTAGTAGGTAGGAGATGGGGGTGGGGCTTGAGGTGGGAGGAGGGGATAGGTGGGAGGAAGGACAGGTTAGGGAGGCGGGGACGAGCTGGGCTGGTTTTGGGATGCGGTAGGGGGAGGGGAGATTTTGAAGCTTGTGAAGTCCACATTGATACCATTGGGCTGCAGGGTTCCCAAGCGGAATATGAGTTGCTGTTCCTGCAACCTTCGGGTGGCATCGTTGTGGCACTGCAGGAGGCCCAGGATGGACATGTCGTCTGAGGAATGGGAGGGGGAGTTGAAATGGTTCGCGACTGGGAGGTGCAGTTGTTTAGTGCGAACCGAGC
>NW_025978704.1:0-6400 GCF_021869965.1 Rhincodon typus | reverse complement strand
TTTTTCTGAAGAAGGGTCTAGGCCCGAAACGTCAGCCTTCCTGCTCCTCTGATGCTGCTTGGCCTGCTGTGTTCATCCAGCTGTACACCTTGTTTTCCCAAATTTGATCATTTGTCACCGTTAAACTTGAGAAATCTCTCTACTTCTCTAGTTATGCAGCTCATTAGAACATGGGACTTGTTAGAAAGTGCATGCCTGTCTTTCCCCCATCTTGGGTTGTCTATCAGGATAGAGGATGGTGTATGTGTGGACATGAATTGACGATATTACCTGTGACCACTTACTTTCTTTTCAGTCTAGAGATCCAGGTATTGCTAGCAAGGGCAGAGTCCATTCCCTGCCTCTTGCTGCCCTCTGAGGTTGGTGGTGGGCTGCTGCCTTGAACTGCTGCAGTCCTGTGGTGAAGTTGTTTGGTCCAAATGAGTGGAATGGTCACTTCACAAAGCAGCTAAGAATCAACCATGTGGATGTGGGACTGGGGTTGCTTAGAGATTTCAGGTTTATTTTCCTCAACAGCATTAATGGCTGAATTGGATTTACAACAATCTGACCACTTCATGGTAACTTTTACTTTGTTTTTTCAAATGCAAAATAACAATGTAAAATACTCAAGTTTCTGTGACAGGAATTGAACTTCCATTCTATGAATTACTAGCTCAGTAGCATGACCACTGCACAGAAGGTATCCTGGTCTAGTGTGAGACATTCCAGTATCTTGGGTGAGGAGCAGTACCTTAACAGGAATTTTCTGGATTTTGTTGTAGAAATAATGGTGAGGCTGAGCAGTGCCCGCAGTTATTTATGTGTAGAATTGTATAGTAGCTTCTGAGTCCTGTGTGCAATTAAATGCAAATATCCAGACGTTGCTGTCCCTTCTGATGTTGCATTGAATGTAGTAAAATTTCTGAACTCATGTCATACTTGCAGATCAATCCAATAACTGATGGATCGCATTTGGGAATTTTAGTACAATTACTCTTACAATCACAAGTTGAGCCCTAACTTATTGTCAAACAACCTCTCTGGCATTGAAAATTGACTTTGGGTATTTCTTATTCTTTTAGTCTTAGGTTATTGTCAGAGATTTTTTTAAGTGCATATTATAAAACTTCATTTATTTTGCTTGCTGATTATGTCTTTCTTTATTTCACTTACTGTACTTAACATTGAAATCGCAATTTGGATTAGACAGATCAGGCTGTCCATTTCTCAATAATGATTCTTCATCTGATCGTTTGAGGATTTACACAGTTTGTTTGCCCTATTCACATGGGTCCTAGATACTATGTATTTTGCACTGCAACTTTTTGCATGTTTGACGATCAGCAAATTGCCATGCAAAAACCAATGCAATAGAGTTTAATCTGGGTAAGTGTGAGGTGCTACACTTTGGGAGATCAATTGTTAAGGAAACGTATACAGTTAATGACAGGACTGTGAACAGCGCTGATGTACAGAGTGGTCATGGGGTTCAAGTCCATAGATCCCTGAAAATGGCCAATCAAGTAGATAGGATGGTAAAGAAGGCATATGGCATGCTTGCCTTTATTGGTTGGGGAATTGAATACAAGAGTCAGGATGTCATGTTGCAATATTAGGCCACACTAAGAGAATTGCATTTAATTCCAGTCGCCACATTACAGGTAGAATGTGGAGGTTTTGAGAGGGTCCAGGAGAGGTTTACCTGGATGCTGCCTGAGCTGTAGGAGAGGCTAGAAAAATTGGGTTGATTTCTCTGGAGTGGCAGAGGCTGAGGGGAGACTTGATAGAAGTCTATAAAGTTATGAGATGCATAGATGGGGTTGATGATCAGACTCTTTTTTTTCCAAGAGTTGAAATGTGTAAAACTATATGTAAGAAAAAATGTGTAAGGGCATCATGGTGGCTCAGTGGTTAGCACTGCTGCCTCACAGCGCCAGGGACCCGGGTTCGATTCCAGCCTCAGGTGACTGTCGGTGTGGAGTTTGCACATTCTCCCCGTGTCTGCGTGAGTTTCCTCCGGGTGCTCCGGTTTCCTCCCACCGTCCAAAGATGTGCAGGCTAGGTGGATTGGCCATGCTAAATTGCCTGTAGTATTCAGGGATGTATAGATTGGGTGGGTTATACGGGAATGTATCTGGGCTTCTCTGAGGGTTGGTGTGGACTTGTTGGACCGAAGGGCCTGTTTCTACATTGTAGGGATTTTATAATTGTATTCTTCTATAAAACTAGGGGGCATGCATTTAAGGGGACAAGGGGAAGTTCAAAGGAGATGTGAGGGGCAAGTTTTATACACAGACTGTGGTATGAGTCTGGAACGTGCTGCCAGGGGTAATGTGGAAGCAGATACAATAGGGGTGTTTAAGGGACTTTTACATAAGCACATGAATATGCGAGGAATGGAGGGATATGAACCAAGGGCAGGCAGAAGGGATTTGTTTAGTTTGGCATCATGTTCGACACAACATGGTGGGCCAGAGGGCCCATTCCAATGCTGTACGGTTCTGCATTCTATGTTCTTTCAACAGATGCCAGTGTATCTGGTGCTATTTGTTTGCTGATCATGGGAAAATTCAGTCCAGCAAGTTTGATGCTCGCCTGGTATTTTAGGAAGTTTGACTATTGTAGATAATTCCTCATCTTTATTCACAAAAGGTTTCAAGCAAGCCAACATTGTGACATTGGACAAGAAATTTGCAGATGACTTTGAGCAGTTTTGCTTGGCAAATAGCGGACCACTACCATTACTGTATAGGAGTAAACCTGGCGAATGGAGTTCCCCACCACTCAGCACCACTTCTGATATCAGGTAGGTTCATAAACACCCTGTCAGTATTTCCCTAGTCTAAAGTATTTGGACTTGACTTCAATTTGGTTACAAATAATCTTTATTGTGTTTGACCCCCAAGGAAGGCTTTAGTAATTGTGGATTCTCAACAGTAAAATGCAGATATTTTGACACATTAGCAACACATCAATAATTTCTCTCCAAGAGATTACTGACAAATGGATGTCACCACCCAATAGCAGCACTGAACCATGCCAACCAGAAGGACCTGGCCCAGTCAGCTGACTTCAACCTTGGATAGAAATTGGAGTATTTCAAATAACATTGTGCCCAGGTCAGAAAAAGACAGGCGAGAAATCTTTTTTTTAAATCTACCAAGATTGCTGTTTCTAATTTTAATTTGGTGACTCCTGCCAGAAAGAAACATAGATGGTAATGTGCCTGGTTGTGATGCCTTTCAAAGTCTAATAGCCAATCCAAACGAACAGGCTCTCAAAATTGCAAGTACGACGTGCTCTCAACCCTTCTGAAATTATAAATCAGCCACAGTTAATCACCTTCAGGAAGGTAACAAAAAAAGGACAAAACAGAGAAAGCTGTTGGAATCTTCCTTTAGCATTTCATAATCATAGTCTGAACTCAAATGAATCAGTTTTGTGTATTAACTTTTGTTATTAAACCTCTGACTTTTTGCAATTCAATATACATTAACGTAAGTGGGTAATTTATTGTGACTTGTAAACTGTAAAAGGATTTCACATATGCATGCATGTGACAAATTCCAAAAACCAACCACATTAATCTGACAGTTGGGATTAAAGATTTGTTTTAATGTTTGATTCCTTTTCACTCGTTAGACAAACTCATGAGGAACAGTCAGTTGACTTAGCTGGCAATATCAATGGAGTTTGACCTTAAATCAGTCAGGAACTCCAGTAGAAGGGGAAAGTTGCTATTTTCTTAAAAATGTCAGGCCAAAAGTTCAGCCAGTTAAGACATCAGGAGTTCTAGCATTCAAATTCAGCCATGGTTCAGTTGATAATACACTCAGAGTTCAGGTTTACCCATTCCCTGAGTGTATGCCCACATCACATCTGTTGCCAGCCTCCTCACAGTTCACAGTACTCTTGGGTTTTGTTACCTGTACATTTTAAAATGATAGCCTGTTTGCCCTAATTTAAGTATGTAATGTAGGTCAAGCAAAGAAACTGTACCATGTGCTAACCCTGGGGTATCTCACTCTGTACCTTTCTGAATTCTGAAAAACAGAGGTTGACCACTACCTCAATGTTATATCCATGCTGCCAATGTTCCTTTTAATTTGTGCACTTCAGCTTTTCTGACAAGCCTACAAATTGGCATTTTACCTTTTTGAGGTCCATATACCCTCATCAAACTTTGAGTTTTTTTTTAAGAAATAACAATCAAGTAGAGCTATTAGTGATTATCTTATATTAAATGACATAGATTAAATGTTACATTAAATACTTTAGAAATAAGCATACTACAAATTTGAAAGATAGGTTATTACTGAATTGGCTATCTCTTTTTTCTCAAATCAATTTGCCTCTCCAAAGAGATTACATATCTATAAATTGAATAAAAGCAAAATATTGTGGATACTGGTCATCTGAAATGCAGCATCTGTGCAGAGACAAAACAGAGTTAGTGTTTCGAGTCCAGTATGACTCTTCTTTAGAACTGAAACATGTTGAAAGATGTTTTTTTTAATATACTTTTGACAGAAGTGGAGGAACAAGGAGGCAGATGTTGGAGAGGTTAATGGTGGTGAAAGAGAAATAGAGGTGTAAAATGGGTGTGAATTAAGGTGTGAAAGAGAGAGAATGGGTCCTTTCCACGAAGAGTGAAGAAAACATGCCACAACCAACTCAGAGCTGGAGGTCTGTGGGGGGTAGAATGTAAGAAAAATAGAGAACAAACATAATGCGGTCAGTTTCGAAGGTTATCTAATTCAGTGTTGAGAGCTTGTGGCTGTAGAGTTCCTAGGTGGAAAATGAGGGGCTGTTCTTCGTTTGAACATCACAGCAAGCCCATGACTGAAATGTTAGCATTGGAGCAAGTGGCTTATTGAGATGGCAAGAAACTGGGAGGTCAGGGTCATTCCTATGGACAATGTTTTGTCTTGACAATGTAAAGGAAACCATATTGTGAGCAGTGAATGCTGTTAAGTTAAAATCTGAACTCAATCCTTCTAACACAAGCAAGATCAAATTTTCCTTCCTTTTCATTTTCTTCCTAGAGAGTACAAGTTCTTAGAACCAAAAGCTGTATTTTCCTAAACATCAATTCAGTGTAGAGGATCAAGGGGTGATCTAATTGAATTACTAAGGTGATTAGAGAAGTTGATGAGTTACATAGAAACTATTTGATCTGGTGCTAGTGCCCAAGTGACAAAATATAAATTTAAAATCGGAGGTAAGCTGTTCAAGAGTCAATATGGACTTCTTCACTGAAAGAATTGTGGAAATATCTATCCCAAAGAGTTATTAAAGTAAGTCATTGATCCATATTGTTCAGTCAGGATATTGAGGGGTGTGGAACTAAAGGGTAAATGGAGTTAAGGTATGGAACAGCCATGTTGCAGTTGTCTGATGGTATAGGTTCAAGGGGCTGAATGGCCTGTTTCTATTCCTGTGACCCCATTATTGACTTAACTCAAATGACTTTGTTGCTCTTTTGAAAGTTGGTGTTTTGAGTTGGGAACATTAGCTACTAATTTTAAAAACCGAAAGAATTGCAGATGCTGTATATCAGGAACAAAAACAGAAGTTGCTGGAAAAGCTCAGCAGGTCTGGCAGCATCTATGAAGATAAATCGGAGTTAATGTTTCGGGTCCCATGACCCTTCCTCAGAACTGATGGTAGCTGGAAAATGTCAGTTTATATTCAGAAGATAGGGTATGGGGAGGAAGTAAAGCGTAAATGGTAGGTGGGGAATAGAGCCCAAAGAGAGAGAAGAGCAGTTGGATAGACAAAGGAGTTGATCATAATCTGGCTAGGAGGATGAATAGCTGTTAATGGGGACTGTTAGTGACTAACAATAGGTAGTGTGTAATGGCAGACTATGTGATAACAAGGCGTGGTGTATGAGGTAGGTGGCTTCACAGAACATCTGCCCTCAAAAGAGACACTGAGCTTCCAGTTGCCTGCCACTTTAACACACCATCCTGCTCCCTGGCTAACATCTCTGTCTCAGGCTTGCTGCAATGTTCCAGCGAAGCTCAGCGCAAGCAGGAAGAACAGCACCTCATTTTCTGCTTGGGGACCCTGTAGCCCTCTAGACTCAATATTGAGTTCAATAATTTTAGGGCCTGAATTCTCCCATGACCGAGCCCCCTACCCCACATGCCAGGCCTTGTTATCACATAGCCTGCCATTACACACTGCCTATTGTTAGCCACTAACAGTCTCCATTAATAGCTATTCATCGTCCTAGCCAGATTGTTATCAACTCCTTTGTCTAATCAACTGTTCTTCTCAAATAAAAACCAAAAGAACTGCGGATGCTGTAAATCAGGAACAAAAACAAAGTTGCTGGAAAAGCTCAGCAGGTCTGGCAGCATCTGTGGAGGAGAAAACAGAGTTAACGTTTCGGGTCCGGTGACCCTTCCTC
>NW_025978703.1:0-6401 GCF_021869965.1 Rhincodon typus | reverse complement strand
TCTAGGCCCGAAACGTCAGCCTCTCTGCTCCTATGATGCTGCTTGGCCTGCTGTGTTCATCCAGCCCTGCACCTTGTTGTCTCGGATTCTCCAGCATCTGCAGTTCCTACTATCTCTAATCCATTGGACATGTGTTTGCTGTAGCTAGCCACCGTGATATTCAGAGCAAAATTGTTATAAGCATGCTTAATTAATCCACCCTTTGGCAGATAGTTAAATGCAAGTCAAATGTCATAATGCCTTGAGGCTTGCACCTGACTATCATTAGCTCAAGTAACATACAAAAGAATTTAGTTTTTCAAGTATTTCAGGTTAGCATAGATAAGATTAGATTCCTGGATTTGTCTATTCTTTCAAACTCACTTTAGAGAGAGGGGGTTAATCAATTTATGCTGTTATTGTGTATTTCTCTAATTCAGATTAGAATTGCTCAACAGCTGGAAGTGAGTTAGGCACAGCCATGTGCAAAATTATAATTGAAAAATTGGGAATATACTGAATGATATAAGAATTGCAAAAGGGTGCTGGAAATCTGAAATTAGTGTATGTTGAACAGACAAAGTAGGTTATGAAAAGTGCTGGAGAAAGTCAACAGGTGTGGCAGCATCTATGGAGAGAGAAACACTGTTAACATTTCAATCCAGTATGATGACTCTGTTCAGAACAGTTCTGAATATGGACACCTACAGTGCTGTTAGGAAAGTAGTTACAGGATATGGACCCAACATAAATTGAAGGAACAGAAATATAGTTCCAAGTCCGGATGTTTATGACTTGGAGGTGAACGTGCAGGTGGTGTTCCTGTGCATGTGCTACCCATGTCTTTGTAGGAAGGATACTTTGCAGTTTGAAAGCTACTATCTAAGGAGCATGGGTTCATTGGTTTAGTTTATCTTGTACATCATACATACTGGGTGCCACTGTGCATCAACGATGGACATGGGACCAGTTAAGAGTGTTAATTTGCCCTCGGTTGCCTGGAGAATATTCCGTCACACATCTGTCTTGTGCACTGCAGTGGTAGGAAGACAGTGGGGCAACAGAAGGTGGTTAGACATCACAGGATTCCTAGCTTCTAACCTGTTGTTGTATAGCCACATTGTTTATATGGCTGGTTCAGTTCATTTTCTGGTCAATGGTAACCCTTCCCTGAATGTTGATAGTGGGGTTCAGCAATGGCAAGGAGAGATGGTTGCATTCTCACTTGTTGGAGATGGCTGTTGTTTGCATGTAGATAATGCAAATGTGTCTGCCACTTCTAAGCCCAAGCCTAGATGTTATCAGGATGTTTTATTACACACAAACATGGACTACTTCAGTTTCTGAGGAATTGTATTGAAAGTTATACAATCAGCAGTAAACATCCTTCCGACCTTATGGTGGACAAAGGTCATTGACGAAGGGGCTGAACCATGACTGTGCCTCGGCCGCTACTCTGAGAAACTTATGAAGTGATATCCTAAATGATTGATCTCCAACAGCCCCAATCATCATCCTTTATGCCAGGAATAAATGCAATCAATGGAAGAGTTTTCTCATAATTTCTGTTGACTCCAGTTTTGCTCAGGCCCGTTGATACCGTTGTCAGATGTTCTTCTGATGTCAAGGACTATCCCTCTGATATCACCTCAAATTCAGTTTTTTATACATGTTTGTACCCAAAGTACAGTGGCTATGACAACACGTCAGAGGCTAAAAAATCTGTGGCTAGTAACTCACCACCTAACTCCCTGTCTCTGTTGCAAAGGTCAGGAGTGAAATGAAATACTCAAACTTGCATGGATGTATATATCTCCAGCAACACTGAATAAGCTCAACACCATACAGGACAAAACAGCCCACTTGATCAGCGTCCCACTTAAACATCTGCCATATACTGCAAGTTGTTGCTTTTCTTTCTTCGACAGCATCTTTCAATCATGCAGCTTCTGGAAGAAAGGCAGCAGATTGGTTGGCATATTGTACCAAGTCTGACAGAAAAACATATTGCAGTTTCTTCAGCGTTGGTGTGTTAAATCCTTCCTAACAGCAGTGATGAACCTACATCACATAGACTGTGGCAGGTCAAGAAGGTGGCTCATTTCCATCTTCTGAAAGAGAAATTAGCCATGGACAATAAATGGTGATCATGCCCATAATGCCCATATGTTACAATCAAGATCAATACCCCTCTGTGATTTTCACGCAGCTGCCACTTATCAGCTTTTGAACAAAGATATTTCTATTCTTAGGTTGTCAACCAACCACTTTGGCCCAGCAAAAGGACAAATTAAGCAGCACAGCCTTATTTTTAAGGTAGTAAATTGTTAGACAGTTTCATATTTAATTTTTGAAATCTTTGACTTATTTTCCTCAATTCAGTTTTTCTTGTATCAGACTTGAGCCTAAAACATTTCATAATTTTCCAACATTCTTCTGTTTCATTCTTAAATTTAATTGATTTTTTAAGAAAACGGTTAGTCATGTTCACCAAAGTCCCAGATGCCCCATTGCCCTCTTGTGGCACTTACAGCAACATACAGGGCAAAAGATTTTTCTAGCTGAAGGTCATGATAAACAATATCCGAGTGCGCCTCAAGATGCAAAATAATATATATATATTCTCTATGTATTCTAATTGTATTTGAGGCAAAATTGTCAGAATTGATTTAACTGTATTAATAGCTAGATTAAAGGCATTCATCTAGTCCCTCCAAATTGTTTCATCAAAAATTCTGTCTTGTTTTCAAATTATTCTAGAGGGCATCACTGGCTGTAAAAAGGCAAGCAATTTACTTGTGGGAATATTTTGAGGAAGTACATGGGTTTGTTTTAATGAGCATGAGAAGAAATGTGCAATTATGCACTGGTTATTTTCTTAAAACCACAGTGTTACAGCTAAGACTTGTATACACACCCAGTCAGCAAGCATATTTTAAATGTGGGAATGACTAGATAGTTGCTTAAGAACCACCTTGTTAAATTCACCTATGAAGTACATAGTCACAACTTCCATGGGCATAATTTACTTGGAAATAAATACCTGTTACTTGCACCTTGGACTTCAAAGGTAAAGTTTCAGATTTTCAGCAAAACATATCCACTTTTCAGGCTATTCATTAGGGAATAATGATATATTTGCAATTGTAACTCAGCTGCAAAGGCTCAGTGCCAACAAGACTTGCAAATTTTGCAAGGGCAACTCATTTAAATTGGCTTCCAGCATAATTTGGCTCTATACCAAGAGCTTAGCTAATGGGTGCACAAAATCTGGCTAGAAAGTTAAATTTAAAGGGCATTTCACACTTAAAAGGCAGCATATGGAGGCAAATATCATTTCAGGTTTTCTAAAGTTCAAAGTGTAAAATACTTGTTGGTCTTTGCCAAGTCTGATAGGGTGAGAGTGGAGAAGTGATACCAGGTTTAAAGGACACCCAATGTAGAGGCACAGACAGCTCCAGAGTATACAATACCAATGTATAATTATTTTACTACTGTGTGTGTAAAGTTACTTGACCTAAGTGGTCTTTCAGGGTGTCAACTCTGAGAACTGCAGGACATCTGCCCTGCTGGGTTATGGTGGTCACTAGGTGAATTTCTTACAGACAGTACTCTCATACAAGGACTGGTCTAAGTTGTACGTACTTGAGGGCAAGTATGTACTTCCTCGGTAAGGAAACCAAAACTGACCGCCTTATACCATGTGTGGTTTCACTAATGCCTGTACAATTATAAAAAAGTTAAGTCTAATTTTGTATTCCAATTTCTTTGTAACAAAGCAAATATATCATTGGTCTTCCTAATTGCTTGAAGTACTTGCATGGTAACTTTCTGTGATTCATCTACAAGGGCACTCAACAATCACTTAATATAAGCATTTCTCATTCCCACAACACTCTTATTTGTTTTCCAACCAAAACGTATAAATTAAAATTTCATCATGATTTTTACCATCTGCCATGTTCTTGACCACTAATACAACCCACGTGCAGCTTCTTCAGGTCCTTTATGCCATGTAATTCCCAACCCAACTTTATATCATCAGCAAACCTGGACTTTCCTCACCCAAGTCATTAATAAAAATTCTAAATAACTGAGGCCTAAGTCTTGATTCGTTACAGCCTGACAACCCAGAGAGGTCCTGTTTACTCTAGTGATAGAGTCAGAAAGACATGCAGCACGAAAACAGACCCTTTGGTTCAATCAGTCCATACCGAAGATAATCCCAAACTAAATTAGTCCCACCTGCCTGTTTCTCTGTTTCCTGCCTATTAAACAATCTGCAATCCATGATCTTATATCACCACAATCCCAGAGGTTCAAATTTTTTTTAATAACATCTTATCTAATACTTTATCAAAAACATTACAACTTCTGGGTTCCTTTAGCCATCTTACTAGTTAGATTCTCAAATGTTGTTATAGTGTAATCAAGCGCAATTTCCAATTAACAAATCAAGATAGATTCTACTTGATCATATTGCAATTTCCTAAATACCTTGTTACCATGAACCCAATAGTAGATTCTAGCATTTTACATGCTACTGATGTGAAGTATTTTTCCTGCCATTTTTCCTATATTACAGTGACGACGGCTCATCAAAAAGTACCTAATTGGCTGTGAAGTGCTTTGTGTTTTCGATGTCACAAAAAGCACTGTAAAGAATGTAAGTTCATTCTTTCCTTGCCTATCCTGTCAAATATTGGACAGCTGAGAGATTAGGGTGGGTTACTGAATGTTAAGTGCTAACTTTATTCTTTCACTTTATTAGTAGCTACCTTAAACTCCATGATACACAAATATGAACCTAAGTCATTAGAAAGCAAAGTTAAATAATTCGCAATATGTATGTTCTCTGCTAAATATGTAAATGAATCTCAAAGGTTTTTTAAAGTTCAAAATTATCAAGCATTGTTTATATGTATCAGATCAGTCTGTGGATTAAAAATGATTTATCGTATGTAATACATTAAGATTTAAGAGACACTGCTTTTACAAGTAGGAATATTGCTAACTGCACTTAGTGTTTTCAAAACTCAAACGATTGATCCTTTTAAGGTAAAGGAAACTTAGCAGATTTTGAAAGTGACATCTTACAATGAGATAGGTTGAGTTTGCTTTAACATAAAAACAAAATGCTCTGGATACTGAAGATCTGAAGAAAATCTTGAAAGTGCTGTTTGGTTCCAAGAGTCATTGCACTCAATGTTAACTCTGTTTCTGTCACCACAGATGCTGCCAGACCTGCTGAGTTTCTGCAGCACTTTCTGTATTTATTTTAAGTTGATTTTATCTCATGTACGTAATGGCACTGATGATCTCAGGGTCTTTTTTGGGAAGTAAAACATCCTGTTATTGTAGCTTCTGTAATAAATGTTGTCATGTGGAACATATAACCACTTGTCAGTTAGAAATAGCTGGCGACAGAATTCTATATATCTATTTCATTTGCTTGCATTGTCAGTAACCATGCAAGACAGTTCAAATATAAATAAACATTTTGTCATCCAGAATATTTCCTACATGTTAGCAAATATCTTTTATGCAGCTTTTTAAAAAATCTGACCACTTGATACTATAACTGAATTAAAATATCTCTGAATTCTGACCTGAAATCATCCAGTTTCTTTTTAAGGTGACAGGGCATTACTTTTTATCCATTGTTGTTTGAAGTGTTTTCTTATCCAATCAACAATAAAGGCTTATTCAGATAGACTAAAGTCACTTGGCAGTGCTAAATTTAGTTGTTGCCGAGGAAAGAAACATGCTGTTGAACTTTATCTTGACTCTTCGGGGAAAAATGTAAGAATACCAAATTTCAAAGGAAGCGACAATTTATACTGCATGAGAAATTACTGCTAATTGGTTGGTAAGTGGATTCTGATTGGTTGAGGCCTTGCCATGGAGAATGCACCAAGGCGAGTTAACTTGAAAAATTTTGTTTCAATTCAGAAAGCCCAGTTGACTCCGGTTGAGGCATTACCATGGGGAAAGGACTAAGGAACAGTTGTCCCCCCTACATCTGTTTAATGGAAAAGCATTTGAGAATGATTACAGATGGAAAGTTGAAATATTGGTTAATTTTTTTCTAGGCTTGTAGTTAAGTCCTAAGCTAAACAAAAAGCCTGAAGCTTCTTTTCAGGTTTGGGTCTTGAATGGTAACTTGTATTGCAGTTTTTTTTATTTTTTTTGTTTTGGAAGTGCATGCCACCTCTGCTATGAGCACAGAGAATAAAGGCTATCTGATTATGGCTGAAATTTTTGAGCAACCTAATCCTGTAGTGGACTGCAACAATTTAAAACTGATATCTTTTGTAAAAGCTGTGTGCTACCCAGACTGACCATCTTTTTTTAAAAAAAGCTTTGAAGTGACTGTGCATGCTGATTCTGAATAATTTTGACCTCACTAAAATAGTAGACAT
>NW_025978702.1:4647-6401 GCF_021869965.1 Rhincodon typus | reverse complement strand
TAGGGATTCAGTCCATCGCTGAGCACGGCATGGAGAGCAGGACACAAATCCTCCAGCACCAACTGACCCACTGTAGGGTTCAACCGACTGTCCCCGAGCTGTGCCTGCTCACAGAGAGACAGATTATCACCATGACTGAGAAATAACAGACAGGACTCTGTACAAACACGGTCTGGCTGTACACTGAGCACTGTTAGCTCGTTCAGCATCTACTCACTATACTACCCCCCATGTACACAATGTCCCCAACAGTGCCCCCTCCCTCAGCACCGACCCTCCGACAGTGCGGCACTCCCTCAGCACTGACCCTCCGACAGCGCGGCGCCCCCCCACACTGACCCTCCGACAGTGCCCCCTCCCTCAGCACCGACCCTCCGACAGTGCCCCTTCCCTGAGCACTGACCCTCTGACCCTCCTGGGAGTGTGGTGTGAGTGAAACGCTGCTATTCCTGGCGCGGTTAGAGAAACTAAAAATGTGAAGCATAAGCAAGGTATTCCCCAAATTCCCTGTCTTTTAGACCCAGGAAACATGGACCAGGTTTCCTTCCTTAACAACAATCACTGTTTATTACAAAGAAATAGATTCTAACTACAGGTAAACAATTATGAACTGTTAACATATAACTCTACTCATTAAACTCTAACCCACTTATAAAACTGCTGCTCTGTACACATATAGAAACAGACACAAAAACAATGGGTGTTATGGGCAGATGGAAAGACTGGGAAGGCAGTTCAGTGACTCCTGTCCACTGGGTTTGCTGAGACGATCCTTTTGTTGGTCAGGGTGCTGCTTCTTGGTCTTCATTCTCCTGGTACTTCCACTTGTTTGCAGGAGGCACAGGGTGACTGGTTCACACCCATAAAGATCTCCTCCCTTATTAAACATCACACCTTACACCAAGTGGAATAGGGGAAATAAACCGGCTATCTTCAGGCTTTTTACGGCAGAGATAAATCAACTCCTTTTCCTCTTGTATCTTCTCATGAGCCAATCAGCACCAGGTCCGCCCCTCCCGGACTGTTCAGCTCCAAGGGAGCCAATCATTGGCTGGCAGAAAGGGCATTGTCATCGGGGGCTGGTGCACAGACCAATCAGTTGTTTGCTGCCGGACAAAATTCTATTTGGACCCACCCCTTGAGTCCAGTTTGTCTGCAAACTACATGTCTCCCACCTGCTGTGGAAACGGCACTTACACAGAGGGCCAGTCACTCACTGTTAGAAGATGCAAACTCCTTCAACAATTCTTGGCTCTCAACAGTCCTGCTTCCCCCCATTGTGGTCCACAATCTAAAGAGAAATAGACAGAAATACGCGCGCTCTGTCTGCTACCTTCTGCACAATGTTTCGGGCTGCACTGAAGTGGTCAATGATTTTATCGACAGCCAGGCTGATATCCCAGAGCAGACCTAGAGAGGCAGACAGTGTATAGTGAGTTCCAGAGCAGGGGGACTGACACACAAGCGATGTTACACACACTGCGGAGTGACCCAGGGAGCTCTCCCTTTGATCATAAAAGCACTGCAGAGAGGCCATTCAGCCCACTGAGTCTGCGTCAGCCCCCTAAAGAGTATGCTACCCAGACCCACCCTATCCCCATAACCCTGCAATTACCATAAGTAACCCACCCTAACCCACACATCGCCAGACACTATGGAACAATTTCCCACAGCTAACCCACCCTAACCTATACATCCCCCTGGGCACTACGGGACAATTTAGCATGGCCAATCCACCCTAACCTGCACATCCC
>NW_025978702.1:902-4547 GCF_021869965.1 Rhincodon typus | reverse complement strand
AAAAAGGTAGATTTTTTTTGAACAATAAAGGAATTAAGGGATACGGTGAGAACGCGGATAAGTGGATCTGAGTCCACAAAAAGATCAGCCATGATCTTATTGAATGGCGGAGCAGGCTCGAAGGGCCGGACGGCCTACTCCTGCCCCTAGTTCTTGTGTTCTTATGTTCTTATGTAACCTGTACATCTCTGGGCACTATGGCACAATTTAGCACAGACAATCCACTCTAACCTGCACATCCCTGGGCACTACGGGACAATTTCCCATGGCTAACCCACCCTACTGGAATTCAACCTGGAAAAGTGAAGTGATTCCTTTTGGAAGGTCAAATTTGAACGCAGAATTCAGGGTTAATGGCAGGATCCTCAGCAGTGTGGAGGAACAGAGGGATCTTGGGGTCCATGTCCATAGATCCCCCAAAGTTGCGACCCAATTTGATAGGGTTGTAAAGAACACGTATGGTGTGTTGGCTTTCAGTGGCAGGGGAATTGAGTTTAAGAGCCGTGAGGTTATGCTGCAGCTCTGTAAAACTCTGGTTAGACAACACTTGGAATATTGTGTTCAGTTCTGGTCACCTCATTATAGGAAGGATGTGGAAGCTTTAGAGAGGGTGCCGAGGAGATTTACCAGGATGCTACCTGGACTGGAGGGCAGGTCTTATGAGGAAAGGTTGAGGGAGCTAGGTCTTTTTTCATTGGAGCGAAGAAGGATGAGAGGTGACTTCATAGATGTTTACAAGATGATGAGGGGCACAGATAGAGTGGATAGCCAGAGACTTTTTCCCAGAGCGGAATCACTCAGCAGGACAGTGGTGATCCGTGTCCCTTAGTATCTCCCAGATACAGAATCTCTCGATCCTAGCCTGCACTCTGCCCACTGATTGGGTGATCTCCTTCTGCCCAGGACAGGGATCCAGTTGTGGATTAGAAGAGTGATCCCTTGCCGGGTGAGAAACAGAAAGCTTGCCGCGTTCTGCAGTTCCCCTGCGTTGCTGGGGAATACGGTGCACACTCGTACCTCTCTTATGCTGGGCCCAAGCTGGCGAAGGGTCTCCATCCGGGATGTGCACAGAGGGGCTCATCGTGGCCATTCTACACCATCCTGTTTGGCTCAGTCCCGGTCCCAGCCAACTCCAAACAACTGCAACACACAAACCGGAGGGGAGGGGGCGCCATGAGCTCCAGGTAACCATCTCCCCCTCAATGAAACACCAATAACAGGCCCTCCACCCCCAAGGGAAGGTAGTGCCGGGGTTGAGGGTGAACACAGGACGCTCACAAACTGAGGAGGGACTGGGGAGCCCATACTAGCACAAACTGGTCAGATTCTCATCCCCAGCCTGGAGCTAACACACTAAATCTCACCGTCAGGCTAATGCAAAATGTTTCAGAGGCAGGCATGGAACTCCCCATAGTGTCTGTGTGTGTGTGTGTGAGAGAGTGTGTGTGTGTGAGAGAGTGTGTGTGAGAGAGAGTGTGTGTGTCTGTGTGTGTGTGTGTGTGTGTGTGTGTCTGTGTGTGTGTGAGATTGTGAGAGTGTGTGAGTGTATGTGTGAGTGAGTGAGTGTGTCAGTATGCGTGTGTCAGTGTAAGTGTGTGTGTCAGTGACAGTGTGTGTCAGTGTGTGTGTCAGTGACAGCAAGTGTGAGTGTGTCAGTGAGTGTGTGTCAGTGTGAGTGTGTCAGTGACAGCAAGTGTGAGCAAGTGTCAGTGTGAGCGAGTGTGTCAGTGTGAGCGAGTGTGTCAGTAAAAATGAGCGTGAGTGAGTGTGAGCAAGTGTGTGTGTCAGTGTGAGCGAGTGTGTCAGTGACAGTGAGTGTGAGCGAGTGAGTGTGTCAGTGTGAGCAAGTGTCAGTGTGAGCAAGTGTGAGCGAGTGTGTCAGTGTGAGCGAGTGTGTCAGCATGAAAAGTGTGAGCGAGTGCGTCAGTGTGAGCAACTGTGAGCGAGAGTAAATGAGTGAGTGTGTCAGTGTGAGTGTGAGCGTGTCAGTGTGCATGAGTGTGTCAGTGACAGCGAGTGTGAGTGAGTGTGTCAGTGTGCGTGTGTCGGTCTGAGTGAGGGAGTGTGTCGGTGTGCGTGAGTGTGTCAGTGACAGCGAGCGTGTGAGTGTGTCAGTGTGCGTGTGTCGGTGTGAGTGAGGGAGTGTGTCAGTGTGCGTGAGTGTGTCAGTGACAGCGAGTGTGAGTGAGTGTATCAGTGTGAGCGACTATGAGCGAGTGTGAGTGTGAGCGTGTCAGTGTGAGTGTGAGTGTGAGCGTGTCAGTGTGCGTGTGTCGGTGTGAGTATGAGCGTGTCAGTGTGCATGAGTGTGTCAGTGACAGTGAGTGTGAGAGTGAGTGTGTCAGTGTGAGCGAGTGTATCAGTGTGAGCGAGTGTGAGCGAGTGTGTCACAGCCTGCCCAAGAGACGGGAAGGTCACTTACGGCCGGCGTTCCCTTGCTGTTCTCGGCATTCCCAGCGGCTGCTCCCGGGCCAAGTGCTCTCCGCCTGGGATCGGGGCCGGAGCTGGGCTCCGGGGGAACGGCTGGCATCGGGACGGGGGTGAAGAAGGGAGGCCACTCGGCCTGGGTCAGTGGGGAAGAAGGGAGAGCAGAAGCACAGGAAGTGAGTGCTGTCAGACAGGGGTAGGGCACCTCGCTGAGGGGGTGAGTACGCTCCAACAGGGGACGGCCGTCCACTGCCCACACACAGGCCATTCGCTGCCTGGGACAGTCTCGGGGGGCACCTGTGGTTACCCTGGCACCTCTCCGTACCTGGCAGCTGACAGGAGGGGGCCTGGGCCTGGTGGGGAGCTTGGGGCGAGGGGCTCGGGGTCCGGGACAGGGCAATCAGAGCCCGGGGGGAGACAGGGTCAGACTGTGTTGGAACACCAGGGGGCAAGAGGTGATGGAGCAATGGCTGGAGATTCAAACTCTGGGGCCTCTGTTTTCCAGAGAACAGGGAGGAGGCGAATACTTCGGGGGGGGCAGGAGGGAGTTACGGTCAGAGAGATATAGGGAGGGAGGGAGAGAAAGGGAAAGGTCAGTGTAGGGATAGAGAGAGAGGTGGAAAGAGGGAGGGGGGGAGGAGAGAGAGGGGGGGAAGAGAGGGTGGGGGAGAGAGAGAGAGAGGGAAAGAGAGAGAGAGAGACGGGACAGAAAGATGAAGTAGTGGGGAGAAGATTTGGGGAAGAGGCAGAGAGAAAAAGGGAGAGATAGAGAGACAGAGAAAGGGACAGAGAGGCAGAGAGGGAGACAGAGAGAGGAAAAGATGGTCAGAGAGAGGCGGACAGAGATGGAGGGAATGGGAGAGGGAGGGTTTGACAGAAAGAGGGGATAGAGACAGAGGGGGATGGGGAAAAAAGAGACAGGAAGAGACGAGAGTGGAGAAAGACGAATAGGAGTGTGAGATAAAAGGATGAGAATCAAATGGAGGAAAGTGGAATGGAGGAGTGTGGATAGTGAGGAGCGAGAGACAGAGTGTCAGAGAGCAGGGAGGGAGGGGAGACACACAGAGAGGGAGGGGAGGAAGAGGAGGGGAGAGAGGCAAGGAGGGGAGAGAGGGTGGGAGTGAGGGAGGGAGGGGGGAGAGAGAGGGGAAGGGGGTAGAGGGAGGGAGGAAGGGGAGAGAGAGAGGGAGGGAGGGGAGAGAGAGAGGGAGGGAGGGG
>NW_025978702.1:0-802 GCF_021869965.1 Rhincodon typus | reverse complement strand
CACACACTCACACACACACACACCCCTGTCCCTTACCTTCTTTCCTGGTCTTGTCTTGACCATCAGCCTTGCCTCGCCATCGATCACATCCTCCCCCCATCACAGCCGGCTCGGTCCCTCCTCCTGCTCCGAATGCTGCCTCCTCGAGGCGATGCTGTCTGGGACACTGACGGCTCTCCGAGTCGGGGTCTCCTTTTCTATGGGTCATCATGGGGTCATGCCCTCGGTGATGCTGTGTGTCCGATAACCCCATCGTTCGCTCTAACCAGCCCTCGCTCTCTGGTCTGGGTCCTGTATGGAGTGCTCTGCCTCCTGACCTTCGCCTAAGGCCTGGCCTCAGTGCTGTCTGTGTGGGGCCTGGCCCTCGCTCAGTGCTGCCCCTTGTAGCCTGGGGTCTGGGGGAGTCAGGCCTGGCCTCACTGGGTACCAGCTTCCACCTACCCAGATGGTTTCTGTAGCGGAGCTCTCGGAAGGTGGTCACTTCCTTGTGCTGGCTCGATGAGCTCTGGTATGGGACTGCAGTGGCTGGGTGGTCCTGCACCAAGTACGCTGAGGCTGGGGGCATCTCGCTGTCAGGGGAGAAGGCCATTAACCAGTCACTCCTATCCTCTTTCACCTTGACAGCTGAGTGCCCAGCTGTACCCTGTCTTCGTTTCTGGGCCAACTCATGGAAAGAGGTGATGTTCCTTGGGGTCCTTGTATCAGACTGGGCTTTGGTCCCAGGGCGGAGCTCTGCAGACTGGGTTTTTGTCCCTGGGTGGAGGTCTGCGGCCTGGGCTTTGGTCCCAGAGCGGAGCTCTGC
>NW_025978701.1:0-6402 GCF_021869965.1 Rhincodon typus | reverse complement strand
ATGCGGTAGGGGGAGGGGAGATTTTGAAACTTGTGAAATCCACATTGATACCATTGGGCTGCAGGGTTCCCAAGCGGAATATGAGTTGCTGTTCCTGCAACCTTCGAGAAGGGAGCATCAGGTGGGGCTGTCTAAACATTGTCCGATAAAATTCCAACTTGTTCCGTGACTCTGCCTAGTTTCCTGTCTGCAGGGTGAGTGCCTGAGCTATACATTTCACCCAGCCACAATCATGCTGAAACCATTAGTTCATCATATGGAAAATCGTTGGAACAAAAAATTTCTTGTTGCATTGTTGTACATTTTGTTGCATTTTCTACCTGTCAAATAATCTTTGCTAATGTTCAATTGGCCGAATCATCATCCATTGATGGGCTACGGTGAGATTTATGGCACAATCAGATGAAAAGTCCAACATGGCTTGTCTCAACTACGGGAGTATCTTGCTCCAATTTTACACCTTTGGCAAGTGGCATATCGTGTTTCTCTCCAGGTAACAGCAAGTTTCCATTTAAGTGTGATTATTGTTTGTTAAAAGCATTGTTAATGGCTCAACTCAGCTTATTAATATTCAGCTTCCTTCCTTACCGAATACGCCAGATGTCAAGAAAACGGTGACTGGAAATCTGGCGAATTCAGCTCGCTGTTTGCTCTGAAAGACCTCCATGTTGGACCAATGTTGACCAAAGTGCACCAATATATCAGTCAAAGCTTCATAGACACCAGCCACACTCACGCGCACATTCACAAACATTAGTATCTGATATGTGCGAGCCTCTAAGAATTGTCAAGAGACAATCCCTAATCCATTTAAACCACATTTATGCAGCATTGCACCAGTAAATATTGTTGTAATGCTGCAGCAAGGACACTGTGCACGCAAAGGCATGCACCCGGCTTATGGACTGGACCAGGTTTCACCATCAGGCTCTTCACTCACTTTCATAGTGCTCACTCACTCCCAGCCTAACTGGATACTCACAGCATCCCTGCCTCATGTCACCTTGCCTTTGCTCCCTCAGGCCGAGATACTAGGCTCATATTACTTCTGTCTTGCCTTGCCATTTACAGCGGATGCAATGGAAGGTAGTTTATCATGGCTGTAAGGATGCCTGAGTCAAGCCTTTGGTTGTCGGGGTCATGGCACAGTAAGTCAAGGGTGGCCTTTCAGTCCAGGGGCTTGGATACAGTCAGCGCAAGGGGTGATAAGAGTCAGTATGCCCTCCACGTAAGTGGTGAGGAGCTGAATGTTGGGCAGCTCAGCACCCTTCTTGAGTCTGTCTGCATTTGGCGAACTGTTTTCTTTCTGGACTGGGAGAGAGGCAGGTATTAAAGAGAATTGAAAATGGGTGGCACTGCTGTTACTTTTGGTACAAGTGGGGAGGTGTCCTGATTGGGAGAGTGGGCAGCAAAGAGGGAATGCAGGGTTAGCAGTGTTGAGGCTGGGGTAAGTGAGGGAAGATGGTGCAAGCAACTGTGAGAGTGGCAGAGCCTGAACCTTCGAGGAAGATGGGTGCAGTGGCAGGGTGTGAGATATCAGAGAAAATGTGGTGGCACTTGTGCTGGCGGGGTCATTGACTTTCTTCCTACAGTGTTGTACATTCCTCCAGAAGACTGACACTACACTGACCTGGATAGCTACCTGAGACCTGGTTTGCATGGTTTGGTGTTGTAGCCTCTTCCCGTTGGTCCTGGGAGGAAGAGGAAGCCCTGCTTCTACACCACCCCATGCAGCAGAACCTCCAGGTCCCTGGCTGCAAAGCGGAGGGCCAAATCCCTTCTGTATGCCATGTCCAGGGTAATACCAGGGACAGTGCAGAGCAGCTCCAGGCTGACAGTGCTTGTCTGGGTGCACAATGGGCTTTTAAAGACCTCGTGGGTGCAAGAATTGCTGGTGAACTCTGTAATCTCTGGGTGAGAAGATCGGACCCGAATTAGCAATGAGGTATGTCATAAGGCAGAGTAGCTAGTTAATGAAGCTAGTTTGGTAAACTTCGGCAAGGGAACTCACTTGGCCTTGAGGCAGAAGTTGCTTCGAGAAAACTTAATGCAGCGTGTGCTTAACAAAAACTCGCTGTGCCAATTACTGTCTAAACGGTGAATATCAAAGTTGTCCCCTACCACTAACTTTGAGCTGAATCTTACAATTTTCTTGGCTATGTGTCAGTTTCACAGAATTTTATGGAGTGTTTTTCTCTGCACATCCTAATGAGTTGTCTTACTGTTCCTTCCCAAGCTCTCCTCCATGTCTACTGAGACCGTCCCTCCGGTGCCTCTTTCTCGTCGGATTGTCACACCTCCCTGTCACCCTGTTCTTGGAACAACTCACCACTGACATTGTTGGGGCGAGGGATCCCAGAATTTACAGGCATCCCTAGCCCTGACGCCATCTTTGAAAGGCCATTGTGCACCCAGAAAGGCACTTGCCCCGCACGGTTCCTGACATTTGTCCAGAACTTGTCAGAGAAGGGAATGTTAGTGCCACGTTTTAGGGGCAGGGACCTGGAGGTTCTGCTGATTGGGGTGGTACAGATCAATGATGTCCTGTTGTTCCAGGACAAACAGAGGAAGTTACAACATCACACCATGCCAGTCTGGTCAGAGGTTGCCATCTGGACCAGTGTGGTCTCAGCTGTCTGGAGGAATACCCAGCAGTGTAGGAAGAAGGTCAGTGACCTTCTCCACTCTGCCAGCATAGGTGGTACCACCTTTTCTCGGAGACCTCACACTCACTGTCTCTGCTAATTTACCCACCTCCCACTAAGGCTCTCGATCATTTGACTAAGGACTGCTGACAACTCAAATCCGTGTCTGCATTAAATGGAGTGACAACACAGAAAACTGTGAGCCTGCTATCTCTTGTTGAGGAGTCAGGTGCAAAAATGCAAGGCAATGCAAGATGAGGATGCTGTGAGCAGATAGGGTAGGTTCAAAGTGAATGAGCCCTAAGAAATGGGCGGCACGGTGGCTCAGTGGTTAGCACTGCTGCCTCACAGCGCCAGGAACCCGGGTTCGAGTCCACTCTCAGGCGACTGTCTGCGTGGAGTTTACACATGCTCCCCACGTCTGCGTCGTTTCCCCCAGGTCCTCCAGTTTCCTCCCACAGACCAAAGACGTGCAGGTTAGGTGGATTGGCCATGTTAAATTGCCCATAGTGTTCAGGGATGTGTAGATTAGGTGGGCTATAGAGGGATGGGTCTGGGTGGGATGTCTGAGGGTCAGTGTGGACTTGTTTCCACACTGTAGGGATTCTGTGATTCTATGATAGAACAACCAAAGAGACCAGAGATGCAGTCTGGTCTAGTCTACAAGCTGGGCGTGTGCCCTTGAGCACAAAATATCCTTGCTGAAGCATTACAGTAATAGGCGCTCTTGTAGCACAAGGTATATTTTTGAAGCATAGCACGTACAGTTACAATCTAAAGATGTACCATGAATGTTCTTGGAGGCTGGCACAAGTTGGATGCCAATCTCTATTAATGTGGGGTTCATGTGGCTGATGTCTGTGGAGTCTGCCCTGAGATGATGGCGCTTGGTATTCAACATGGAGGTCTTTTTCGAGCAAGCTATGGCTTAAGCCACCAGGTGCTCTTGACATCTGCTGTGCTCAATGGGATTGTAAGACAGGAAGCTACATATTAATGAAGTGAAAAATGCAGTTAATAAGATTATTAACAACCAATGAACTCCCTTAATAGGCAACTTGGAGAATCTCTCCTTGCTGCCTGGCAGTTACATAAAAGATGCAGTGCGTTGCCTCAACGGATCTCTCATATGATTCTGCCACATTTCTCTCCATAATACTCATTGTTTAGATGCCTTGCTGAATAATGGGCAAAACCTGCAAAATCTACATCTTGTGTTGCCCCTTACTCATTTAGTGAAGTTGCTGTGGTGAGAGTAACAAATTCAGTGTAACAAAACAGCAAGTGGTGTAACACATGGCACTCGTTACAACAGTAGGGTGTCAGTATGTTAATGTCAACTTTAATTTTGTTACATTACAAATTAGCACCCTTTCTAATTGTATTGTGCAGTTATATCCTAACTTGTTCCCTGCTGGTAGCCAGTGAAAGTGAAAGATAGAGGGAGCTAGTACAATTGTCACAGCCTTAGTTTTGATTCTGTTGCAATATCTCATAGTTGGTTGGTTTCCCTGGAATGTAATGCAAACCAATTCTAAGAATGACAACAGAGCTATTCCTTGGTCTTGATGTTATGTCAAGGATATAGAAGGACTGCAGAAGTTGTAAAATAGATTCAAAAGGATGAAGCCAGTACTGAGAGGCTCTACCAATTAGGGAAGTTTGAACAGGATGTACAGTGAGGGCTAATTATATCCTGGCTCCAAGAATAGCTGCAAGGAAGGTAACAAAAAGGTAAAGATGCAACATCAGCAATTGCAACTAGGGTTAGATAAACAAAATTCCTTCGGGCACAGAATGCCAGGTCTATATAACAAAACGAGAACAGAACCTTCCATTATTTCAGTCACCCAGGGGAGCAAGTGAAGATTTGTGTAATTCTATGTCTACGGAAGTGTCTACAATATCACAGCTATCACACATCGCAGAGCTTGAAGGAGAACTTTAATCATGCAAGACGTTGATCTCACAACTCCCATGTGAAATCATGAGCGTTGAAGTTTCAGTGAAGTTTCATGAAGGGTGAAGAATGCTCCATCTACCAGAACCGATGCCAACCACATGCGATACGTCTTTGCATCCTGCACGGAGAGCGTGAACACAACCCCGAAATGTTTAGGAAAAAAAACCCTCAAAAATGGCCCGTCGAGATGACATTCAACAACTGAAAGCAATTTACAAAAAGCTGTCAGGGAAAAGAATATACATGAGTCTAACACAACCTGGAAGAGCAGCATCTCATTTTCTACTTAGGGACCCTGCAGCCTTCAGGTTTGCATACTGAGTTTAATAATGTTAGGGCCTGACAGCTTCTTACATATCCTTTACCTTACCTCCATACCTCAGGCATTGTCATTCACACGGGTTGCTTTTAGCACAGCCAACCTATTCTCACCCAGTTAGGGTCCCTATTATCAACTTTTCTCCTTCCCTGGTTGACCATTGTCCATCATTTGTTTGTCTAACCACTGTTTTCTCTCACACTCTCTCTGGGCTCCATCTCCGCCTATTGCGTACTCCTTATACCCCCATGCTCTGTCTTCAGCATATACACACCTCATTTTCCTAGCTACTACTTGTTTTGATGATGTCACTGGACTTGAAACATTGACTCTGCTTTCTCTCCACAGATGCTGCCAGACCTGCTGAGTTTCTCATCATTTTCTGTTTTTGTTACTTAAATATAACAATTAGGAGACCAAGTAGTCAAGCTTTGAGAAGCACAGAATGTCTTGTCAGAGCTTTGATTTAAACATATGAAAGAACTTGAAAAGATCAACATTCAACAGGAATTGTGATGATCTAACTACTACAAAGAGACAGTTCACCTAAAAGCCAACGGAACACCCAGTCAAAATAATCAAATCTAGGAGGCAACAAAGGAAACTCTTTCAGTCGGCAGAAATTCCCAATGGAGCCAGCCAGTATCCTCACATAACTGACGCAATAAAGAGTTACAATAAAAATGGAAGAAGTGTCTCTCTTACAGTTCACAGAATATTATTGAGAGGTTTTCACTTCTTGTTAAAGTGGCAATCACATGCGGAAGGAAGAGGATCTTTGAGAAAAGACTTAGAAACACGAGGAGGAATCCCAACTGGACATCCAGTCTGCAGACCAGTGCTGTAGAGGAACGTCTTATCGATTTGACATAAAAATGTGTCCCCTCTCCAATGATGATGCACATCTGCTTTTTGATGGTAATTGTAGACATGTTCTTGTCCATTGAGAGGTAACCAACCTACTCAATCCATGCATTCACTCTACGAAACGAGAACAAACATCATGCATCCTGTACACCCTCCAAGAGAGCTGAAAATGTTATTAGAGATTAATGCCTGAAGGCAAAAAGACTTTACTGTTTTGGAAAATATAATGAAAATGTTAGATATTTAGACTTAAATGTTATTGGTAAAATGGGGTAAAAGTACTATGGGAAAGATATAGAGTAAGTTAATTGTAATCCCTGATCCAAAAATAGCAACTTAGTGTGTGCAAGAGACGTTATGTCAAAGTGACATCAGATTAATTGGAATTAGAGCCTATGTCTGTAAAACTGTCGAACTCCTTTTTTTACCATACCTTGTAAATAGTTACAAAAATAACATTTATTAAAATTCACTCTGATGACTGTCAACTATACTTCTCCAGATAGGCTGGAGATATTTTCTTTAGAAAAGTGCAGACTGAGCAGTGGCTCAATAGAGATCTCCAAAATTATGAAACGGTAATCAAAGTAGACGTGGGAAAGATGAGA
>NW_025978700.1:0-6403 GCF_021869965.1 Rhincodon typus | reverse complement strand
CTTGCGACCTAATTCAGTCAGGATGCCCCCTCCCATCTACCATCATTAAACCCGCCCGCAGCTGCTAAAAGGCGCAGGCGCGGGGGCGAGGTCACATGGTGGGGGCGGAGCCATGGTCAGGCAGCCGGACACGTGCTCCAGGATCATGTGACCTGAAGCAGCAAAGTGTGCATCGATCTTGATTTTATTGTCACGCGTACCAAAATACAGAGAAAAGTTTTGTTTAGGGAGCAGGACAGGCAGATCGCAGCAAGCAAAGAATGTACAGATCAGAAAGACTTAGAAGCATACAGGTTACATTATTTGAGGCTAGAGTCCATTCAACAGTCTGATAACAGCTAGGCAGAAGCTGTCCCTGAATCTGTTGGTGCATGTGTTCAGGTTTCTGTATGTTCTGCTTCACGGCAGAGATTATAGCAGGTCATTACCGAGGTGCAATGGGTCCTTGATATTGGTCACCTTTCCACAGCAGTGAGCCGTGTAAATAGAGTCCATGGATGGAAGGTTGGCTTCCGTGATGGTCTGGGCTGTGCACACCACCTTTTGTAGTTTCTTAAAGTTCTGGGCAGAGCAGTTGCTATACCAGGCCGTTGCGCACCTGGACAGTATGCTTTCAATGGTGCATCTGCAGAAGATGGTGAGGGACCTTATGGACATGCCAAATTTCCTGAGCTGCCTGAGGAAGAAGAGGCGTTGTTGTGCCTTCATGACTGTTGCATCTACCTGGGAAGTCCAGGCCAGGCTGTCGGTTATCGTCACTCTGAGGAACTTGATGTTCTTCACTCTCTCAACCTCAGTTCCATTGATGTAGGTGAGGGCATGTTCTCCTCCTTTCTTTCTGAAGTCAATGATCAGTTCTTCAGTTTTGCTGACGTTGAGAGATTCTTTTCATTGCACCACATCACCAAGTCCTGTATCTCCCTGCTGTATTTTGACTTGTCGTTAGATATCTATCCCCCTAAAGCTGGTGTCATCAGCGAGCCTGTAGATGGTGTTCGTTCGGAATTTGGCAACACAGTTGAAGATGTACAGGGACTACAGAATGGGGCTGAGGACACATCCTTGGGGGGCTCTAGTGTTGAGTGTTATTGTGGAGGAGGTGCAGTTACAATCCTCACTGATTGAGGCCTGTGGGTCAGAAAGCTGAGGATCCATTTGCAGAGGTTGGAGCCGAGACCAAGGTCGCACAGTTTTGAGATCAGTCTCGAGGGGATAACGGTGTTGGAGGCAGAGCTGTAGTTGATGAGCAGGAGTCTGACGTAGGTGTCTTTGTTGTCCAGATGTTCCAGGAACGAGTGCAGGGCTAGGGATGTGGCATCCTCTGTGGACCTGTTATGTTCAGTAGGCAAATTGTAGGGAATTGAGGCAGGCTGGGAGACTGGAGTTGATGTGGACCATGACCAGCCTCTCAAAGCACTTCATCATTATTGAGATCACAGCCACTGGGCTGTAGTCATTAAGGCACACTTGCATGTGTTTTCTCAGGTACGGGGATGATGGTGGTCTTCTTGAAGTGAGTGTCTCTGTGTCGACAGAGTGGCACCAGGTGTCACTGTATCGACAGGGTGGCACCAAGTGTGATTCGTAAGAACAAAAGGACAGGCAGGACGGAAAGGATAGTTGAGTAGCGTTGATTGGAATGAGATGAAAAAAGTGCGAAAGCAATAAGTGATCTGGAATTAGAAGAATCGGAAGAATCCAAATGGGCGGAAGAAAGAAATAAAAACCAATCGAAGTGACTGGAAGGTGTCATCTATCATCCCCTAACAGTTGCTATGGAGTGGGACAGAGAATAAATCAGGAGATAGGGAGGTCATGTTACAAAAGCAGTACGTTAATCACGGATGACTTCAGTCACTTTGTAGATATGGATAATCAGGTTGGCAGAGGTAGCCACGAGGAAATATTCATTGAGTGATTTCAGGACAATTTCCCAAAATCGTATGTTGTAGATCCAACCGGGGATAGAACTATTTTCGATCCTGTGATGTGCAACGAGGTGGGTTTGGAGAATAATGCCAGTTTAAAAGATCTCCTCGGAAACAGTCATAATAACATGATAGAATTTAGCATTCAGTTTGAGATCAAGAAGCGTGGATCAGAAACAACCGTGCTAAACTTAATTAAGGATAAATACAAAGGAATGAGGGCAGAGCTGGCAGGAGTGGACTGGGAAAGGAGTTTAGCAGCAAAAACAGTTGGGGAATAATGACAAACATTTAAGAATATTGTTCACAGCTCACAGCAAAGACATATCCCAGTGAAGAGGAAGGATCCAGGAAAAGGGGAAGCCAGTCACAATAATCAGGAAAGTTAGGGACAGCATTAAATTGAATAAAGTTTAATTTAGATAAATATGAGGTGCTGCATTTTGGAAAGGCAATCAAGGCAAGACTTATACACTTAATGGTAAGGTCCTGGGGGGTGTTGCCGAACAAATAGAACTTGGAGTGCAGCTTCACAGTTCCTTGAAAGTGGATCGCAAGTAGATAGGATAGTGAAGAAGGTGTTTGGTGTGTTTGCCTTCATTTGTCAGTGTATTGTGCATAGAAATTGGGAGGACATTGGTTAAGCTACTTTCGGAATATTGCGTTCAGTTCTGGTCTCCCTGCTACGGGAAAGATGTTGTGAAACTTGAAAGGATTCAGAAAAGATTTAAAAGGATGTTGCCAGGTTTGGAGGGTCTGAGGTATAGGGAGAGGCTGAATAGGGTAGGGTTATTTTCCCTGGAGCGTCAGAGGCTGAGGGGTGACCTTATAGAGGTTTATAAAATCATGAGGGGCATGGATAGGGTGAATAGTTAAGGTCATTTCCCCAGGGTAGGAGTTTCAAAACTAAAGGGCATAGTTTTAAGATGAAACAGGAAAGATTTAAAAAGGGACCTAAGGGGCACGCAGAGGGTGGTGCGTCTATGGAACAAGCTGCCAGAGGAAGCGGTGGAGGCTGGTGCAATTACAACATTTAAAAGGCATCTGGATGGATACATGAATAGGAAAGGTTTAGAGGAAAATTGAGCCAAATGCTGGCAAGTGGGACTTGATTAATTTAGGGTATCAGGTCAGCATGGACAAGTTGGACCGAAGGGTCTTTTTCCATGCTGTACATCTCTCTGACTCTATGACAGAAAATAAACACAAAATGACAAAGATTAATGGCAATCCACAAGATTTGGAAAGTTTTAAAAACCAACAAGAAATTACCAAAACAGAGTCAGAAGGTATACTTTGAGGATAAACTTGCAAGAAATATTAGGATAGACAGCAAGAGCTCCTTTAAATGTATAAAAAGGATGACAGAAACCAAAGTGAACTTAGCTTAGAGAACAAGGCTGGGGAAATAATAACTGGGAACCAAGAAATAGCAGAGGAGTTGAATAAATATTTTGCATCAGTCTTTACAGTAGAAGATACCAATAGTGTTCCAAAATTATGACATATTTAAGGAACAAAAGGAGGAGAGGAGATAAATACAATAATATCATGAGAGAAAAAGGGCGAGGGAAACTTATGGGGACCAAAGGCCGACAAGCTATATGGATCTTATGGGATATACCTAGGATATTAACAGAAGTAGCTACAAAGATGAAACAAAGAACCATGGATGCTGGAAATCTGAAACAAAAATAGCAAAGTTTAAAGTTTTCAAGAAGCTTTGTAGCTCGGGTTGTGGATGAGGTTGTAGACATGCTCGCCGAGCCCGTGTGTTTGATTGCAGACGTTTCGTCACCCTGCTAGGTAACATCGTCAGTGCGTCTCCGGTGAAGCGTTGGTGTTCTGTCCTGCTTGTTATTTATATGCCTCGGTTTGCTGGGGTGGTTGGTATTACTTCTGGTTTTGTTTCTCACTGGTTTCAATATGAGATAGTAGGAACTGCTGATGCTAGAGTCTGAGATAACAAGGTGTGGAGCTGGATGAACACAGCAGGCCAAGCAGCATCAGAGGAGCAGGAAAGCTGACGTTTTAGATCTAGACCGTTCTTCAGAAATGGGGGAGGGGAAGGGGGCTCTGAAATAAATAGTGAGAAAGGGGGGTGCAATGATAGAAGGTGGATAGAGGAGCAGATAGGTGGAGAGAAGACAGACAGGTCAAGGAGGCGGGAATGAAGCCAGTACAGGGTAGTATAGGTAGGGAGTTGGGATGGGGGTTGGTCAGTGAGGAGGGAGGGACGGGTAGGTGGGAGGGAAGACGGACAGGTCAGGGAGGCAGGGATGAGGCTGGTAGGTTGGAAGTGGGGGTGGAGGTTGGTCAGTGAGATGGTGGGAGCGGATAGGTGGGAGAAAAGACGGACAGGTCAAGGAGGCGGGGACGAGCTGGGCTGGTTTTGGGATGCGGTAGGGGGAGGGGAGATTTTGAAGCTTGTAAAGTCCACATTGAGACCATTGGGCTGCAGGGTTCCCGGACAGAATATGAGGTGCTGTTCCTGCAACCTTCAGGTGGCATCGTTGTGGCACTGGAGGAGGCCCAGGATGGACATGTCATGCCTGGGAACCCTGCAGCCCAATGGTCTCAATACCTGGCCTCCCTGGCATGTCTCCGTTTGGCTTGTGTGATAATTGATGTGTTGTCCCAGTCAGATTTGTGTCCCTTGTTGTCTGTGTGTAGTGAGACAAGTGAGAATTGGTCGTGTCTCTTGGTGGCTAGTTGGTGTTCATGCATCCGTATTGTCAGTTTTCTTCCGGTTTGGCCTATGTAGTGTTTCTCACAGTCCTTGCGTGATATTTTGTATATTACACCAGTTTTGCTGCTTTTGGGTGTGGGATCCTTTACATTTATCAGTAGCTGTCGTAGGTTGGTTGCCGGTTTGTAGGCTACTCTTATACTAGGGGTCTGAGTAGTCTTGTGGTCATCTCTGAAATGTCTCTGATGTATCGTAGGGTGATTAGTGAGTCTGGTTGTGTTGTGTCTTCATGTTGTGGTCAGTCTTGGAGGTGACAGCGGATTGTGCTTTTCGGGTATCCATTCCTTTTGAAGACTCTGTTGGGTGCTATTGTTCTGCTTTGCGTAGTTCTGGATTGCTGCAATGTGTTGTGGCTCGTTTAAATAGTGTCCTGATGCTGTATAATAGTGTCCAATTCTCACTTGTCTCACTACACACGAACAACGAGGGACATGAATTTGACTGGGACAACACATCAATAATCGCGCAAGCCAAACGGAGACATGCCCGGGAATTCCTGGAGGCCAGGTATTCCAACCGGAACTGCATCAACAAACATATTGAATTAGACGCTGTGTACAAACCACAGAAACAGAACCTGAAGTAATACCAACCACCCCAGCAGGCTGAGGCATATAAATAATAAGAGGGACAGAACACTGACCCTTCACCGGAGGTGCACTGACAGTGTTACCTAGCAGGGTGATGAAACATTTGCAACCAAATCCACTGGCTTGGCGAGCAGGTCTACAACCTCAAAAACAAAGTGCTGGAGAAACTCGGCAGGTCTGGCAGCATCTGTAGAAAGAAACAAAGATAGTGGATACACTGCGAATAATTGTTCAAGAATCCTTGGATTCTGGAAAAGTCTCATAAGATTGGAAAACTGTCAATGTAACACCTTTATCTAAGAAGGAAGGGAGAAGAAAGGCAGGTCAGTTAGCCTAATGCCTGTCTGTAATATAATTAATAACTATTAATATTAAAATTTATTACCTCTTTGAGGAGCCAACAAACAGAATAGATAAAGGAGAAGCAGTATATGTAATGTATTTGGATTTTCAAAGTGTGTTTGGCAAAGTACCACACATTACGCTGCTTAATAAGAGCCCATGGTGTTGGAGGCAGTATATGAGCATGGACGGAGGACTGGCTAAGTAATAGAAGATAGAGAATTTGCATAAGAGGGGCATTTTCAGAATGGCAACCTGTAACTAGTGTTTTGCCAAAGAGATCTGTGCTGGGCCCAAAATTATTCACAATAAGTGTTATTGATCCAGATGAGGAAAGTGAATGTACTACAGCCACATTTGAGGATTACACAAAAATAGGTGGGAAGGCAAGTAGTGAGGATGATACAAAGAGTCTGGAGATCGACGTAGACATCTTAAGTGAGTGGGCGAGAACTTGGCAGTTAGAATATAATATGGGGAAATGTGAGGTCATGCAGTAAGAATACAGGTGCTGAATATTGTTTAGTTGGAGAAAGACTGCACGTAGAACAAGGGATATGGAAGTCACAAAACATAGTATCCAAGTTCAGTGGCAGGTTTTCTGGGTGCCCTGTGCAGTCCCTTTCCAACTGCTGTAATCCATGTATCTTCAGTCCTCCTTGTGTCGACCCTGCTCAATCCCAACATAGCGATTCCCTGAGATAACAAGGTGTAGAGCTGGATGAACACAGCAGGCCAAGCAGCATCAGAGGAGCAGGAAGGCTGACGTTTCGGGCCTAGACCCTTCTTCAGAA
>NW_025978699.1:0-6403 GCF_021869965.1 Rhincodon typus | reverse complement strand
AAACGTCTAGGCCCGAAACGTCAGCCTCTCTGCTCCTATGATGCTGCTTGGCCTGCTGTGTTCATCCAGCCCTGCACCTTGTTGTCTCGGATTCTCCAGCATCTGCAGTTCCTACTATCTCCCATTTGAAAGAAAGATTGTTTATTAAGAAAATTGTCAAAGTGGCCTGATAATTCAACTAATGACAGTGAAAAAGTAATGGTAGAGGAAGAGTTTGTTAAAAGTCAGTGTTTTGAAGAGATAATGAACTTTTATTATGCAAATGAAAACATTCTTAAACTATTCTTAACACAGTGCAATGCCTTTCTTTTCAATTAAAAGTAATATCATAGAGGAGAAGCAGAGAGGGCACATATCATGTTAAAATGAGTGAATTATGGAAAATGGGGAAACAGCATGAAATTATCATCTTTCCTCCACCTTAGAGGAAATAAAAACATATTGCTTCATTTTAAAGTATTACAATGATCTTCAAGCAATTGAATATTTTTATGCAGTAGAAATAAGAAGATAATTCTGAAACATTTATAAGTTTTTCAACTTTAATTGATAGAAATTAAAGAAAATATCTGATCAGGAAAATTAGCAGGTAGGAGTAAAAATTCTTCATTTTAAGGAACAAAGCTTCAATGACAAATCTTTGTTAACAATGTATCCTTATTATCCATTTTTTTTAAAGTACAGGATTAATAACATTTATAAAACTCGCTGAAGACAACTCAACATTTATATTAAAATGATTCTGTAATCTAAAATACCACACAGGCATGTCTGCAAACAATTTCAAAAATTCCTGCAACAACTTTCAAGTAAATCACTTAAATAAGAGCAGCAATAGGAGTGAAATAGAGTGACTGCGGTAAATTATACTACGTTATCTGCTCCATCATTCAATGAGATCAGGGCTGGTCTGACAATCCGCGGATTCCACTTCTGTGCCTTTTCTCCCTAATCCTTGATTACTTTACCAATTAAAAATCTGCCCATCTCAGCCTTCGAATATACCTGGCGACCCTTCTGCTCCATGCTGGTAAAGAATTGCACAGATTCACTAATGTCTGGGAGAAAACAAGTTCTCCTCATCTCTGTCTTAAAGGGACATCCCTTTACTCTGAGGTTATGCCCTCTACTCGTGGACTCTCCCAAAAGGGGCAACAACTTTTCCGCAACTACCCTGTCAAATCTTCTAAGGATTTTATATGGTTCAACAAGGTCTCCTCTATTCTAAATTCCAATGTGTACAAACCAACATACTCAATCTCTCCTCATAAGAAAAACATCCCTCCATACCTGGATCAACTATGTGAACCTTGCCTGGGCTGCCTCATCCTGGAAAGGGAAGTGGGGGCTCACTTGAGTCCACACTGGGGTCATTCACCATCACTATGAGGTCCATGCTGGGCTCACTCGAGTCTGTGCTAGGCTGACCTGCTACCATCGATGCTGCCCGAGCTCAGGACAAGAGGTAAGTAAAGGAAAGGGGAAGGGAAAAAAAATGAGAGAAGAAAAGAAAAGCAGCCAGAGCGGAACAGCTCCAGCTCAGGAGCCCTACTCCACAGCCATCTTGTCAGCAATCTTTAGTCTGGCACATCTGACACTGCTCACTGTGTGTGACCTGCACTGTTTCAGGGACTGGTGAAAATGACCTGTGCCAGTAGTGGGATTGGGAAATCCGAGACAGGACCTGCTCACCTCTTTTTTCTGGCCTGCCCACGTGGTTAGATCCCACTACAGAGTGGATAAATCAGGCACATGGCTAAAAGGAAACTGAGGTTGGGAAATGGACTTACTTTCATCAAATTGTTCATGAAAGCCATCACCCTATAGAGAAGATGCCACTGACATTCCACCAAATAACTTAGCCATTACTATAGATTCTTAGAACAAAGGATAACTCATGACCTCTGGACCTTGATACATCTTCATGTGAGGTGAGGCATGAGGTCAGGGAGCTTTAGCAGCAGGTCCGCTAGAGTTACAGACTTGTTAGTCATTGAAACTAAACTAAGATCCTTTATGCTGCGATCAGCAACAATCCTGAGCAGTGAAAGAAAAGGTATGTTGGATCATTTTCAAGTAATTGCATACACTTATGGATACTTATAACTGACTGGTCTTGTTCCATTTCTCTCATAACCCTTAGGATCTTGCATTATTATCTGCATTCACAGCAACTATTGGTTGCTGTGAATAAGCATCAAATATAGACTTTGATTTTGCTAACAGTCCTTCTTTCTTTTTGTAGTTACCTCAAAAGGTTGGTGCCTTGTGGATGAAAGGCCAGCACACTTTCTGGCTTATTTCAGCTCCCGAGAGTTCATTGTTTCTATTATCTATTGCCAAAAGCACTCTATGGGCAGGTCTCATGGTCAGCAGCATCCTTCTTGTGGCTGAGTGTCTTGATGTGATTGTTAATATCACAAAAGCTTTCGGAGTCTCTGTCTTGGCAGCAATCCTTTTGTTTTCAGATCATTGTTCTGTGCAAGAGAGATAAGCTCTTTTTTGATGAAGAAAGGCAACAATCGGGCAGTATTATAATTGAAGAAAAACACATGGCAAATTTTCAGACAGCAAAGGATGACCTCACCTATTAACAAATACATCATTAATTTCTAGTCATCTCTCATTGCCATGCCAACTCTACATGATTGAAGAACTGCAGAAAAGTAGTTATGAGCATTGTTGTCTAGATTTTAACCAATTTGGAAGCGCTTCATTTGGCAAATTCCAGTCATTGATGAGAAATAATGAGGACGTCATAGAGTTATACAGCACGGAAACAAACCCTTTGGTCCAACCAGTCCATGCCGACCATGTTCCTCAAACTAAACTAATCCCACCTGTCTGCACTTGGCCCATATCTCTCCAAATCTTTCCTATTCATGACCTTAACCAAATGTCTTTTAAATGTTGTAACTGTACCTGCATCCACCAGTTTCTCTGGCAGTAGATTCCACACATGAACCACTTTGTAAAAAAGTTGCCCGTCAAGTCCTTTGTAAAAGATGAACCAATAAACTTGAAGATTCTTTTGCAGTCAACAATATGTGGCTTAGGAGTAAGCAGTATGCTTGCCCAAACAATTAAAGGATCTTCTAACATCTATATTGGTACAGAGTAATCCCCTGGCACCCAAAAAAGAATGCCACCCAATTGGGTTAAATCAACGAACAGAATTAAAGAATCCAAAACAGTCAAAGATCTAATGATTAAACAAAACTTTATCATTTGGAATGATGGAAATATCAAAAATATACAAGAAGAGTAATGTTGCTAATTAAACCAAAGCCTATTTTTTAGATAAATATCTATCGGACAAGAAGGCAAGAGAGACACTATAACCAGTAACAAATTATATTTATATCACACCTTTAATGAAATAAAAAGTTGTGAGGTGTCTCACAGGCAAGTTATTAAACTAAGTAAGAGCTACATAATGCAATGGTGAAGTAGAGAGGTGGGGAGGTGTTGGGGGACAAATGTATAACTCAGAGTGGAGGAAACTGAAGGCATGGCTGTCATGATGGATCGATGAAATTCACAGATACTCAAGAGGCCAGCATCAGAGGAGTACAGATATCTCAGAGGGTTCTGGAGAAAAATCCAGAGATGGGGAGCCATGAGAACATGGAAGGATATGTACACAAGGTTGAAAATTTCAAAATCAAGAAGTTGCTTGATAGGAAGTCAAGCTAGATAGGTGAACACAGCTTTTTTTTATATTCATTTACAGGATGAGGGCATCACTAGCTGCACCAGCATTTATTACCCATCCCTAATTGCCCAGAGGACAGTTAAGAGTCAACCAGATTGCTGTGGGTCTGGAGTCACATGTAGGCCAGACCAGGTAAGGATGTTTCTTTCCCTGAAGGACGTTAGTGAACCAGATGTGTTTTTCCTGGCTATTGATTCACGGTCATCATTAGACTCTTAATTCCAGATTTTTATTGAATTCAAATTCGACTATCTGCCATGGCAGGATATGAGTGCAGGTCCCCAGAAACTTACCTGGGTCCCTGGCTTAACAGTCCAGTAAAAATAGCACTGGGCCATCACCTTCTCTAAGTGCTGGATGAGTTTGGACAGAGTCAGTAGTGGTTTGGATGACCTCAAGTTTATGAAGAGTAGAATGAGGAGGATTAGCCGGCAGAATGTCAGAATAGGCAATTGAAGAGGTAACAAAAGGCATTGATGAGGTTTACAGCAGCCAATAAGCTGAGGCAGGGTGAAATCAGGGACTGTTAGGGAGATGAAAACAAGCAGTCGTAAGGCTGGTGTAATTATGTCAAACATTTGTCTCACTATCTGCTTTGACAGCAATTTTGCAAACAATCTGGTTTAATGTCAAGCAGTTGCCAGAAAGAGGAATGGGATCAATAGCTAGGGAACAGAGTTTGGATCAGGGACTGAAAACAAAGTACAAGAAAAACTGAAAGTCAAACTATGTACATTTGTTTGGACATCTTATATTGAACTAAGGCTCAACTCTTCAGATGGCACCCTTTTGCTGAATAATATATTCTTTAAAAATTCAAAAAATTTCTGAGGTGCACTCCAATATCTCACAAAGGGCCGGTCAGCAGCATCTTCCAAATCTGTGACGTCTACCTCCTGAAAGAACAAGAGCAGCAAATGTATGGGAACACCACCACATGCAAGATCCCCTCCAAGTCACGCACCATTCTGACTTGGAACTACATCGCTGCCCCTTCACCATCGCTGGGTCAAAATTCTGGATCTCCCTTCCTGACAACATTGAAGATATCCCTACATCTCCAAGAGCTACACAGTTGAAAACAAAACAGCTCATCACCACATACTCACAGGCAGGAAGGGATTGGAAATAAATGTGGTGTGTGCCAGTGATGCCCACATCCAGAGAACAAATCTTTTGAAAATCAATTATGAAAATACCTACAAGTCCTTGGAGATTGAAATATAGGAAACATCTTGAACTGACAATTGCAAATCTGACAGGAAGAATGAACATTAAGTTCTTTGAATCTGTAATTGATGTCAGTGGGAAACCATTTGAACAATCAACATCCTCCATGACATTCCGAACATAATGAGCTTTAAATCTGAGGCTACTACTAAAGTAGCACATTTCACAAATTTTTGCTTCCCAATTTCGAGATCAATATAACTGCAATATTAATAAATGTATAAATTGTCAATAAACAGCAATTATGGTGATAATTCTTTTTAAAAGTTAGAAAATCATCACTTTGGGATAGGTTTTCTGGTATCTCTGCTGGACATTTTCTAAGGGGGTGGAGGAGGGGTCTTGTAAAACATCTTGAGTGGCCACCCGGGGGGGGTCTTCCACCCACTCCTGAACTGTTCCCGATCATTTCAGAGGGTGTGTAACTTATGCTGTAGCCCATTAACCTTTAGGCTTATTGAAGGCCTTAAGAGACTAAATAATGCCCACTTAAGATCCTCAAACTGTTTCCACTGTCATAACAAAAAACTAGGCATTGGTAGGTGGTGACAGTGAAAAGGTTTGTACTTAAAACTTTGTTGAAAAGGTGAGAAGAAACAGGGGCACATAATTTTGGAGAGTGTTTTGTGGAGGCCACACTCACCCCACAACAAGGTATTATCCCTTTCTTTGTTTCTCCCTGCCTGGCCTCCAAAACCACGTTCTCACCAGCCTCGTCCCTTCCTGACAGTGCTAGATCTCTTCCTACCCTGAACACCTGGACCTTACCTGGGTCTGCAGAAATGATTAACATGGGCATTTTTGTAGACCCAGCAGCATCACTGCTAAGTTCTGGTGCAATTAGGGCTGCTGGAGCCAATGTCTTTGGCCAGCATCTCCTGGATGCAGTGCTTCTTGTTCAGCGAAGGGCAGAAAATCAGGTCTCGTCTTGATTAGGCCTCATCCCCTGTGTGTTATCACTTCCTTTTAACTGACCCTTTAACAGGTCAGTTTGGAACTGATCTTTCTTTCTTTTTGCGGGGGCACAAACATTTGCTTGGTGAATGGAAGTGTGGCAAAGGCTATCTAATAATCTGAGGTGAGTTCCGATGCTTGATGAAACCTTGAGACCAAAAGACAATTGGCTTTCCCAAAATTATAGACAACATTCCAGCTCACCTCATGTCCCACCATATTTCTTTCTGATATCTCCCAACATCTGCGTCTCTTCCCTGCCACATGACAATCCACGAAATAATTTTATGGACGAGCCTCAAAATAACTCAAAGAAATACTTCTTTCAGAATGTCTTTAATAATAGCTAAATGCCTCATCTATAATGGGCATGATTGAACAAATGGAATACTCACAACATACTATCATGTGAAACCATAGCCAAGGGGACGGACTTCACAGATCTATCAGAGAAAGAAGACCCTGTTAGAGTCATAGGGTTTTACAGCACAGAAACAGACCCTT